>NC_054477.1:54819289-55119289 GCF_017639515.1 Carcharodon carcharias | reverse complement strand
TCACTTCTCATCATTTGAGGGCTTCCAAACAAGATGAAGATCTGATCAAGCCTTGGGATGACTGCTTTAGTTGCAGTTGACAGAACCATTTCTATGATTGGGAATCTGCTTTAGCCATCAGTGACAACAAGCAGGTGTTCACCAATGGGCAAGTCTATGAAATCAATGCTAACCTCAATCTGTGCTCCTGGAGGTAGTTCAGACATCTTGAGAGGATCATGAAGATTTGAAATTGTGATTGCTTGACTTGGCAAACACTGGTTGATTTTGTGTTCAACTATACATCAATTCCTGGGAACCATACCTTTTCCCTAAGGAGTTGTTTGGTGTTAACAATTTCCTGATGACTTTCATGTGCTATATTGACAACACATGCTCTGTTTGAGTGGTTAGTTTGCTATGTGGATTGTTGAACAAGCCTACTAGCGGTTTATGGTCAGGTCACTTAAATGTCACTACCACACAAAGAGAGATGAAAATGTTAGATACCCAATGTGATTGAGAGCACTGCTCTCTCTGTTTGAGAGTGACATTGCTCTTTGGTTATTAGTGATTTTTTTTGCTATCTCAAAAATTGATGGGTTCTCTGTCTTTTTACACAATAACTAAACCTAAGCCAACTGAACTTGCATCTACAACCAGCTGGGCAGTTTTCTCAGAGTCAAAATAGACATTTGTGCAACTTGCTGACAGCCATTGTTTGATCTGGTGTACAGCCTGTTTGTGTGATTTAGCCCACTCCCACTTGGTGGTCTCTTTTGTCAGATCACATAGGGGGACAGATAATGTAATGAAATCAGGAATGATGCATCAGTACATGATGACTCCCAGCAGACTCCAGACTTCCTACGCATTTGTAGGATCTGCAGCATTTACACTGGCTTCAACTTTCCATGGATCAGGTGATACTCCTTTACTACTGAACACACAACTGAAGAATTTGACTCTGCTTTCATTGGACAAGCACTTGTCTTTGCTCAATTTGAGTTTATGTCCTCTAAGATGTTGTCCACATGCATGCAGGTGTGCCTCAAGTTCACCTTCAGTGCGACTGTAGATGGGAATGTCATCACTGATGTTCAGCATGCCTTCAAGTACTTGAAGTACAGACTGAATCATGTGCTGAAACACCTCAACAGCTGAACTGACTCCAAAGTTGAGCATCTTATACCTTGATTTTTCTGCAGGCTCTTTTTGATGGTTTCCTGCATTGAGATCAAGTTTAGAAAAGTGTCTAGCACCATGCATTTTCTGTATAATGTCAGCAAGTGTCAGCATCGGCTTGGTTTGGTGACAGCATATGAAAGCAGATTCTAGTCCTTGCTCTTAGGCTTCTTGATGACTTCTATGAGTGAGACACAAGAGGTAGGCTCAGCTCAATTTTCTCAATAATATCTAGGTCAAGTAGACACTGAAGTTCCTTCTCAGTCTGCTTTCTCACTTGAAATGGTATTTGTCACTGTTGATTCATGACTTGGGGCACGTTGGGGGTCCACATGCAGCTTGTGTGTAACACCGTTCAGTTTGCTGATACCAGTGAAACAGTTAGCATACAATACAACAATATTGTTGGTGTGCCTAGGAATCATGTATGTGATGGCAATCATGTGCCAATCTGTTGCTGTGTGGAAACTGATAATTGTGTCACATTCTTCAGGTATGACATAAAATACAGCATTAATTCTGGTGTCTTTAAATGAGACTGACGTTTCAAAAGTCCCGAGAATTTTCAGTGGGTTGTCACTGTTGTAAGGCAAAGCTTTCGTATTCTTTGGTTTGCAGAGGATGGGGCAATCCTGAAGTTTCTTGAACATTTTGTCTCACATGGCAATGACAGGTATTTATGAGGGCATCTACATTCGAGCAGCCAATGATCACTGTCACATGTGACTGTTTACTGTGTCTGAAAGAGAGCACAAAAGTATATTCAGGGTCATCTGCCTCTACCTTGACTACATTGTGTCGCCCTTTTTGCCATGGTACACATACTTGACACTCTTCTGTTGGCATTATCTTAGTAGTTGTTCTTGCTGATGAGCAACAAACACAAGCAAAGTGGTTAAGCTTTCCACAGGCTTTACACTATTTACTGGCAGCAGGACATTCTGTCCAGTGCGAGTAAGCACCGGCTTAGTGGAACCATTGTTTGGGTAAGTAACAACTCTGTGACTCTTGCTCTTGTTTTCCAATTGGTTTCCTGGCACATGAGCGATGAAAAGTGTTTACAGGAGTTGAACTCAGAGTGTGGTAGTTGCTTTTGATAGCCTCAACTTCAGTAGCTCTGTAAGCAATTGTGATATTATTAGTTCCATGACAGCTCTCTGTCGTTCTTGAGTGCTTTTTTGGCACAGTTGCCTGGAGAGACAACCTTTGATTATTTGTGTTTTGATTTCCCTTTCAACATGTTCAACATCACCAAAGTCACATTTGGTTGTTAATTGCCTCCGTTGAATGCAATATTGGTCAATTGTCTCATTTGCTTCTTGTTTCATGCGTCGGAAGATGAGTTTTTCATATATTGCATTTTTCTTGGGCGTGAAACAGGATGTTAATGCATTTGTAGCTGAATCATAATAATTTTGCTCAGGAATAAGTGTTTCAAAATATCTTCTAATTCTGCACTGCCATAGTAGAAAAGTAAAGCTTTTTTCCTTTTATAATCTGTGATTGCAAACCCGGCCAATGCAGCATATCGCAGCCACTTTTGCCAATGTAGGAATACAGATGATGCCTTCAAGTGCACTTGAAGAGGTTGTAGTTTGGGCTTAGACAATGCTATATTCATTAGCATCAACAATTAAACTTCTCTGTAAGAACTTTCCTTTGTTTGTTTGATCTGATCTTGTGTGCACTTAACACAGCCTGATTGTATCTCTAATTCTGGAGCTTAAAATGTTGTCTTATCTGTGGAGAGCAGGAAAACTCTCCAAAAGATTCATACCTGGAAGCAGTTCTGTTTATTTTTCATCCCCTCCCAGGACATGTGCCACATTTACCATTTATAGACCCATTAATGCTGTGAAAGAAAGAGGAAATTATGTATTAAGTGACTTACATCATTACTTCTGCCACTCTAAGTTTCTGGAAATTTTGCCCCATTCCATGTTACATTCATCAGTTATCTGTTAAACTGTAATTATCATAGCTCTGGTCTCCATTAATACTAACAATTAGCAGCTCCCTGCAATAAAGCACATTTTCACTCTCCTGCCAAATAGACTGAAATAAGTGTCTAATGGGTGATATCAGATTGGATCAGGAAACTGTAAGACACCTCTCCCAATTTTCCTTTCCAGTGAGGACCCCACTGATGTTGAAAGTTCTGCCAAACATCTGAATGGGAGGGGGAGAAGATTGATATGAAACCTAAAATAAACTGCATTTTAAAAAAAGATCAGCAGTAGACCAAAAATAAAAAAAACTGCCTATTTAATTATCTTAAATCTCACAGATGGTGATAATTAACAGCAATTTTGTTTACATGAAAGGGTAGTTTTTTTATATTCATTCACAGGATGTGGGCTTCACTGGCTGGGCCAGCATTTACTGCCCATCCTGAGTTGCCCTTGAGAAGGTGGTGGTGAGCTGCCTCCTTAAACCGCTGCAGCCCATGTGGTGTAGGTACACCCACACTGCTGTTAGGAAGGGAGTTCCAGGATTTTGATCCAGCAACAGTGAAGGAATGGCAATATATTTCCAGGTCAGGATGATGAGTGACTTGCAGAGGAACTTCCAGGTGATGGTCATGGGTTTGGAAGTGCTGTCTAAGGAGGCTTAGTGAAACAGTATCAGATAAAATAGCGGCAGTCAGCAACAATGAGCTGAATTTTTGTTGCACGGCCAAATTAAGAGGATGCCTCTGGCAGCTCTGTTCAGTTAAGGACAACTGGTGGGCTTTGCAGCTGGGAGGATCAGTAATGAGAGCACCCAGCAGCTCAGAATGGTTGGCCACCCCACCAGGGCACTATCACCGTAGGAGGGAGACTGTGAGAGCACTTGAAGATGTAGGTGCCAACTAAAGGCTGGTAAATGATTCAAAACATACTGTGGCCACGAGTGTAGCCAGCATTGGCATGGGGAGCCCCTTCATATGATGGTCTGACTGTGGCCCTTACAACCCAGTAGATCCATGTCGGGCTACTTTGCCTATGGAAACAACCACCACCCATCCGAGGCTTGCCACTAGGAGAGCGCCACCATTCCATCTACAGGCTCCAGCCAGCTCAAGATTTTCACATAGTATGTGAAGACTGCTCTCAATTTGTACTTCAACTGGCCCAATTAGTTGGTGAGTGGGTTGCTGTCAGCTCCCAACAAAAGCCACTTCCCTGAAAATAGGCTGAAGGCAGTAACAGACTGGCTGGCTGGCTGGTAGTGTGAAATCGCTGTCATGTTCACCTCCAGTCCTGCCTTCATCACAGGATGAACATTCAACCCAAGGTGCCAGAAAAGCCAGGTTTGGACTGTTTAGAATCAGTTGCTTTTCTAGTTAGGTTGGAATTTCCCTGTAAATCACTTTTAGAGAACATGGAGACACACTGGAGCTGAGCACAGCTGGAATTTACTGAGGAGAGCCCATGGATCTTAGCAGCACAAAATCTGACAATTAAGTTGTTTAACAGGTTGGAATAATTCAGATGCAAAAGTGAAGAGATTTAATCATGTTTGTCAAATTGTATGTGCTGAGCACAGTAAACCATTATTCCCTTGTGGAGATGCAGAACTATAAAGAGACCTTACTCAGAGCCCTGCTTTCACTCGATTAAGTTCTCTGGCAGTGAATCTTGATGTGAACATAACAGAGGGAAAAATTATGTAGCTTTACTGGATGGGAGGTCTGCTGGGACTCACCTGGCTTGAATGTAATTCTAGGGCTTGCAGAATTGCCCAGCTTCTTGACACTTGATTTGCACCTGCACCGGGAAGCACTGGAACAGATGTTGCCTGCTGTTGGTGTTGATAAATAGACCAAGCCAATGAAATTTTAATCTCCCAGCATAACTCAAAGCTTTTATTAATGGAGTGCCCTGGGAATTCTATGCCTGAAGCATCATACATTATGGGTGTTCCTTCCTTCCCGATAGTCACCTGCAATTGATTTGTCTTTTATTAACAATTTATTTTGCCAATTTCCTGACATTGATGGATCTGTCTGTGTATTGACTTTTCATATAAAACAGAACTTGGGTGACAAACACCATGTTTGCATCTTGTAGATCTTACTTTCCATTTTACAATCCACAGGATTTGTTGAAAACAAAATCTTTTGTCTGGTTATGGGATGTTACTAATTTCCCCTCCCTCCCTTTCCCAGCAGATGGTACGGGAACAATATCTGACAACACAAGGCTGTAACCTACAAAGGCCAGAGAACCAATATGTCTACAAGATTGGGATCTATGGCTGGAGGAAGCGCTGCCTTTATTTATTTGTGCTGCTGCTTCTCATCATCCTGGTTGTGAATTTTGCATTAACAATCTGGATTCTCAAAGTGATGTGGTTTTCTAAAGTAAGTGTTATTCTACATTCACAAGCATTCATTTGACTTTTAAACATGCTTACTGAAAATGCCTTGTTAAATAGCTGTTTAGAGATTTTTCATCTTTCTCTCTTCACCTTTTTCTTGCTCCCTTCTCATTCCTCACAACTCTGTCTCCCCATCACCTTCTATCTTTCATTCCTTGCCTCTGTATTTTCTAATTCTTTTTCATTCTGTGAGGCTTGATTGTTCTTGATGGCTTCTCATTTTTACAACTGATTAGATTAATAAATTACCCAACTGGAGTACAAAGATGATTGCAAATGTCAGTGGCTCAAATCACAATCGTCATCCCTCTGAGTACTGGAATTTACTACAGCTTCAGACACATCAGTTGTGTATTTATACATCACAGAAAGCATATGCAATACATGCGAATGTAATATAATATGCAGAACATTAGTGATAATAATAGATTAAGAGGGATATTATTGACTGTTAGAGGTTATTATTGAAACTGTAAGGTAACAAGTGGTGTAATGTAAAAATGTTCTCAAGCGTCTTTCACATGATTCAATAGACAATAGATAAATCAGCAGAATTGTTATTCCAGCAGTACAAATCCTTGACCCAATCAAAGATTGACAATAACAAGGGCTAGACTCTTAAGAAGCTAATGGGCTCTTCATTTTGAAATACTCTGTGGGCAGTCAAAATACTCCAGGTTATTCATTTGTCCCGGAGCTTCTGGACAGCCAGTTGCTATTTTCACTGCAAGTGACAAGAATACCATCCTAAAGCTACCAGGAACATTTTTAGCATAAGCACATATGTTCCTGGTGACTGTAATCATTACCACTAGGCCTGTGCAGTAAACGGCAGCAAATTTCCCACCAAACCTATCCTGTGAACAACTGGATTGGGGCCAAATGATGCCACAACAGGTAAGATGAGTTTTCAAATTTCCTTTGGGGCTTTAGTTGCAGTGATCTTCTAGGCCCCAGTAGAGTGGGGAGATGGTGGCATAGTGGTATTTTCACTGACTAGTATTCCAGAGACTCATGGTAGTGTTCTGGGGACCTGGGTTTGAAACTCACCATGATGGTTAAAATTTGAATTCAATAAAAATCTGGAATTAAAAGTCTGATATCGACCATGCAACCATTTTCATAAAAACCCATCTGGAATCCATTACTAAGGAAGTGGTAATGGGGCATTTGGAAAGTCAAAATTCATTCCATCAGAGTCAGCATGGTTTTATGAAGAGTAAATCATGTTTGACTAATTTGCTAGAGTTCTTTGAAGATGTGACAAGCAAAGTGGATAATGGGAGTCCTGCAGATGTAGTATATCTGGACTTCCAGAAGGCCTTTGATAAGGTGCCACACAAAAGATTAATATACAAGTTAAGATCACACAGAGTTAGGGGTAATATATAAGCTTGGATAGAGGATTGGCTAACCAACAGAAAGCAGAGAGTAGGGATAAATGTGTATTTTTCTGGTTGGCAAGCTGTAACTAGTGGGCTGCCACAGGATTCGGTCCTTGGGCCCCAACTATTTACAATCTATATTAATGACTTGGATTCAGGGATAGAAGGTACTATAGCTAAATTTGCAGATGACACCAAAATAGGTGGGAAAGTAAGTTGCAATAAGGAAATAAGAAGTGTACAAATGGATATGGACAAGTTAGGTGAATGGGCCAAAATTTGGCAGATGGAGTTTAACGTGGATAAGTGTGAGATTATCCATTTTGATTGGAAGAATAAAAAGGCGACTTAAATGGAGAGAAACTTCAGAATGCTTTAGTGCAGAGGGATCTGGGTGTCCTTGTGCATGAATCGCTGAAAGTTAGTATGCAGGTGCAGCAGGTAATAAGGAAGCCAAATGGAGTTTTGGCATTTATTGCTAAAGAAATAGAGTATAAAATTAGGGAAGTGTTGTTCCAACTATACAAGGTAGTGGTGAAACCGTACCTGGAGTACTGTGCACAGTTTTGGTCCCCTTACTTAAGGAAGGATATAGTTGCACTGGAGGTGGTTCAGAGGAGGTTCACTAGATTGATTCCCGAGATGTGGGGCTTGTCTTATGAGGAGAGATTGAGCAGTTTAGGCCTATACTCGCTAGAGTTTAGAAGGATGCGAGGATATCTAATTGAGGTACATAAAATGCTAAAGGGGATAGACAAAGTAGACATGGAGCAGATGTTTCCCCTAGTAGGACACTCTAGAATGAGAGTCCATAGTTTTAGGCTAAGGGGTGGTAGATTTAAATCAGAGATGAGAAGGAATTACTTTTCTCAAAGGGTCATGAATCTGTGGAATTCTGCAGAGTGCAGTGGATGCTGGGACGCTGAATAAATTTAAGGTGGAAATAGACAGATTTTTAATTAGTAACAGATTGAAAGGTAATGGGGTGAGGGCTGGAAATTGGTGTTGGAGTCTTGTCTCCAGGGAGCAGACTCGGAGGGAGGAGTACCGGAGCAGTGAGTATAAATCTAGCTTACCTTGGATATTCATGGCTTTGTCTCCAGGGAGCAGACTCGGAGGGAGGAGCACCGGAGTGGGGCACAGAGTAACTGAAGCCAAAACTAAAAAGGTGACGTCACAGGAAAGCTGTGACCTGATTGGTTGGTAGGAAATCTGCACCAAATTTGAAAAAAAACACTGCAAAGCTAATTGATGGCTGGGCAGGTGATGTGCTGTAGTTGTATGATGTGGGAGCTGGCAGATCCCATTGCGAGCCGCAGTGACCACATCTGCAGCAAGTGTTGGTTGCTGGAGAAACCCCGGCTCAGAATTGATGAGCTGAAGTTCAAGCAAAATACTATAATACTCTAAGTGGAAATCCGACCTAGAACTGGGGGTGTCACTGTTTAAAAATAAGGGGTGGCCCATTTAAGACAGATGAGGAGAAGTCTTTTCTCTCAGAGAGTCATGAATCTTTGGAATTGTCTTACTCAAAAGGCGGTGGAAGCAGAGTCTTTGAATATTTTTAAGGCAGAGCTGGATAGATTCTTAATAAGCAAGGAGGTGAAAGGTTATCACTGCAGTACATTCAGGAGGGAGAGAGTTACCTGGACACTTTGTTTCAGGAGGTGGTCACACCCAGTAAACTAAGTACCTCAAATTCAGTCAGTGGTCAGGGTCAGCAGGGTGTGACTGCAAGTGAGGCAGGTAGAGGGATCGTGTGTTCAGGAACAGAGGAGCCTCAGGTCCAACAGGTACAAGGTATTTTGCTCCCTGTGTGGATGAGGAACAGGGCTGTAGGGAGGATGAGCCAGCTGACCACGGCACTGTGGCACAGGAGGCCATTCAACAGGGCGGAGCAAAAAGCCAAGTGGTAGTTGTAGGGGATTCTATAATTAGGGGAATTGATAGCATCCTTTGTAAGCAGGATCGAGAGTCCCGCATGGTATGTTGCCTGCCCGGTGCCAGGGTGAGGGATATCTCTGACTGGCTTGAAAGGATATTGGAGAGGGAGGGGGAGGATCCACTTGTTGCGGTCCACGTCGGGTCAAATAGCATAGGTAAGACTAGGAAAGAGGACATATTTGGGGATTACCAGGAACTAGGAACTAAATTAAAGTACAGGTCCTCAAGGGTTATAATCTCCGGATTACTACCCGAGCCACGTGCAAATTGACATAAGGATGCGAGAATAAGGGAAGTAAACACGTGGCTAAAGGAGTGGTGCGGGAAAGAGGGGTTCCATTTTGTGGGACACTGGCATCAGTGTTGGAACAAGAGTGATCTGTACTGTTGGGATGGTCTCCACCTGAACCAATCTGGGACCAATGTTCTAGCGAAAAGGGTAAATAGGGTGGTAAACAGGACTTTAAACTAGAAAGTGGGAGGGAAGGGAAGGGTAAAACTCCAAGAAGTATGACTAATGGGAAACAAAGCAGCAGGTTAGCATGTTGGGGGTGGGGGGGTGGGGGGGGGTGGTGGTGGATTCAACTTCATGGAAAATTATGAAAAAACTGAAAAGAAAGGAGAGCCCAGGAGAGGCTATTAAAGTCTCCAGAACACAAAATAGGACAGAGTGTTTGGAAAGGGCTAGAAATCTAACTTCAAGTACATCAGATAAAGGGATGACAATGAGAAGGAAATACAGGACTGAAGGTATTGTATCTGAATGCACGCAGTATACAAAATAAGGTAAATGAGCTTGTGTTGCAGATTGAAATTGGCAGGTATGATGTGGTGGGCATCACGGAGACATGGCTGCAAGGGGATCAGGACTGGGAGCTAAATATCCAAAGATATACATCCTGTTGCAAAGATAGGCAGGTTGGCAGAGGTGGTGGGGTTTCTTTGTTAGTAAGAAATGAAATTAAATCGATAGCAAGAAATGACATAGGGTCAGATAATGTAGAATCTGTGTGGGTAGAGTTGAGGAACCGTTTATGTTAAAAAACCATGATGGGAGTTATGTACAGGTCTCCGAACAGTAGTCAGGATGTGGAGCACAAGATACACCAGGATTTAGAAAAGGCATGTAAGAAAGGCAAGGTTACAGTGATCATGGGGGATTTCAATATGCAGGTAGACAGGGAAAATCAGGTTGGTAGTGGATCCCAAGAAAAGGAATTTGAGGAATGTCTACGAGATGGCTTTTTGGAGCAGCTTGTGGTGGAGCCCACTAGGGAACAGGCAATTCTAGATTTATTGATGTGTAATGAGGCTGATTTGATAAGGGAGCTTAAGGTGAAAGAACCCTTAGGAGGAAGTGACCATAATATGATAGAATTTACCCTGCAATTTGAGAGGAAGAAGCTGGAATTAGATGAAACGGTATTACAGTTGAATAAAGGCAACTACAGAGGCAAGAGGGAGGAGCTGGCCAGAATTGACTGGGAGATGAGCCTAGCAGGAAAGACAGTGGAACAGCAATGGCAGGAGTTTCTGGGAGTAAATTGGGAGACACAGCAAAACTGCATCCCTAGGAAGAAGAAGCATACTAAAGGGAGGACGAGGCAACCACGGCTGACAAGGGAAGTCAGGGACAGCATAAAAGCTAAAGAGAAAGCATACAATGCGGCGAAGAGCACTGGGAAGCCAGGGGATTGGGAAGCCTACAAAGACCAACAGAGGACAACTAAAAAAGAAATAAGGAGGGAGAAGATTCAATATGAGGGTAAATTAGCTAGTAATAGAAAAGAAGATTGCAAGAGTTTTTTTAGTTATATAAAGGGTAAGAGAGAGGCAAAAGTGGACATTGGGCCGCTGGAAAATGACACTGGAGAAGTAGTAGTGGGGAACAAAGAAATGACAGAGGACCTGAATAGGTACTTTGCGTCAGTCTTCATGGTGGAAGACACAAGTAATATCCCCAAAGTTCAAGAGAGTTGGGGGGGCGCAGAGGTGAGTATGGTGGCCATTACCAAGGAGAAGGTGCTAGGAAAACTGAAAGGTCTGAAGGTGAATAAATCACCTGGACCAGATGGATTACACCCCAGAGTTCTGAAGGAGATAGCTGAAGAGACAATGGAGGCATTAATGGTGATCTTTCAGGAATCACTGGGGTCAGGAAGGGTCCCAGAGGACTGGAAAATCCCCAATGTAACCCCCCTGTTTAAGAAGGGAGTGAGGCAAAAGACGGGAAATTATAAGCCAATTAGCTTGACCTCGGTAAGATTTTAGAGTCCATTATTAAGGATGAGATTTCAGAATACTTGGAAGCGCATGGTAAAATAGGGCAAAGTCAGCATGGTTTCATCAAGGGGAGGTCATGCCTGACAAATCTGTTAGAATTCTTTGAGGAGGTAACAAGCAGATTACACAAAGGAGAACCAATGGATGTTATCTACTTGGACTTCCAGAAGACCTTTGACAAGGTACTGCACAGAAGGCTGCTCAATAAGATAAGAGCCCATGGTGTTAGAGGCAAGGTATTAGCATGGATAGAAGATTGGCTGTCTGGCAGGAGGCAGAGAGTGGGGATAATGTGGTCCTTCTCAGGATAGCGGCCGGTGACTAGTGGAGTTCCGCAGCGGTCAGTGTTGGGACCACAACTTTTCACTTTATACATTAATGATCTAGATGAAGGAACTGAGGGCATTCTGGCTAAGTTTGCAGATGATACAAAGATAGGTGGAGGTACAGGTAGTATTGAGGAGGCAGGGAGTCTGCAGAAGGATTTAGACAGGTTAGGAGAATGGGCAAAGAAGTGGCAGACGGAATACAACATGGGGAAGTATGAGGTCATGCACTTTGGTAGAAAGAATAGAGGCATAGACTATTTTCTAAAAGGGGAGAGAATTCAGAAATCTGGAGTGCAAAGGGACTTGGGAGTCCTAGTCCAGGATCCTCTTAAGGTTAACTTGCAGGTTGAGTCGGTAGTTAGGAAGGCAAATGCAATGTTGGCATTTATTTCGAGAGAACTGGAATATTAAAGCAGGGAGGTGCTGCTGAGGCTTTATAAGGCTCTGGTCAGATCACATTTAGAATATTGTGAGCAATTTTGGGCCCCATATCTCAGGAAGGATATGCTGGCCCTGGAGAGGGTCCAGAGGAGTTTCACGAGAAAGATCCCAGGAATGAAAGATTTAACATATGAGGAACATTTGAGGACTCTGGGTCTATACTTGATGGAGTTTAGAAGGAAAAAGGGGGATCTGACTGAAACTTACAGAATACTGAAAGGCCTGGATAGAGTGGATGTGGGGAAGATGTTTCCATTAGTAGGAGAGACTAGGACCCGAGGGCACAGCCTCCGAGTAAAGTGAAGACCTTTTAGAACAGAGATGAGGGGAAACCTCTTTAGCCAGAGAATGGTGAATCTATGGAATTCATTGCCACAGAAGGCTTTGGAGGCCAGGTCATTGAGTGCATTTAAGACCGAGATAGATAGGTTCTTGATTGGTAAGGGGATCAAAAGTTACGGGGAGAAGGTGGGAGAATGGGATTGAGAAACTTATCAGCCATGATTGAATGGCGGAGCAGACTCGATGGGCCGAATGATCTAATTTATGCTCCTATGTCTTATGGTCTTATGGAAATGAGATCAGCCATGATCGTATTGAATGGCGGGACATGCTCAAGGAGTTGAATTGCATACTCCTGTCCTAGTTCTTATGTTCACTAATGTCTTTTTGGGAAGGAAATCTGCCATCCTTACCTGGTCTGGCCTACATGTGACTTCAGACCCAGAGCAATGTGGTTGATTTTTAAATGTCCTCTGAGCCCAAAGGCAATTAGTGATGGGCAATAAATGCTAGCCTAGCCAGTGATGGCCACATCCCATGAACAAATTTTAAAAAAATCTTAAGCTTTCCCTCCTTCAGTTGAAATGTACCCTCCCATGGGCTGCTGTACCTATGGACTTACCTGCTCTTGGCAGGTGACCTCATCTTGTATGGATTTATGCCATTTCCTGATGCCCCCAACTAGCTGAATGTCAGTTTTTTCTTCCAAGTTATGGATGAACAGCAGTATCCAAGAAACAGTACCCAGGTTGAGCAAATCCTTTTGTTGACTGAACAAAATTGAAATAAATAAGTTCCAGGACAAGGCAAGAACACCTGGCATGGCAGTTAATCTTATTGTGGTATCTTATTTATCTTAATGAGACTATTGCTTATATAAAACAGATTCCAAAGGCTTTGCTAAGCTCTTTTCAAGTACCTGTTATGGCTTTGCCCAGCTGATTTTCTTTTCAAATAGAGATGATACTTAGTCAGATCCCCGATCCTTGAAAACACTTAATAAAGCACCAATTTCCATATTTGACAACTGTTTTGTATACATCCAAACAGCCTTTATTGGGTCATTTGAAAGAAATATCTGCTGCAAAGTGTGTTTGTGTTAATAGTATCACTAGGGAAGATCTCAAAATCCATTCCACCTGTCAAACAGATATTTCTTGTTGGTAAACCAGATTTCAGCCAAGTCGCTGAGTACTAGCATAGATTCACAGTCTTTTGTTTCCCTCTACCTGAGCTATCAGGTTCAATCCTACTTTTCTGCTTACTTCTCATGTCTTTTAATTTTTAATTTTTATTTTTAAAGCCAGCTGGTTTTTCCTAATAGAGTTGTGGCCTCTGCTTGACAAAGGTTTGCGATAGGGAATTCCACATTTTAACCAGCTGAGTGAAATTTCTTTCCTAACCTTCCCTTTGATTACTTTTGCTATTGCATCACTTACCCAATGTTGTTGGCTGGTGGTCCATGGCTCTGAAGACCCAGCCTCATTTAAACTTAATCAATGAGGTGTCCATGCAATCCACGTGCTGATAGGCAGCTCACCATTTTGAAAAGGCAGGAAATCAAGCAGGTCGGAGCATGGGCCTGCAGCACAGTATTCAAGGAGTGGGATGAGTTGATTTGAGGAGTGGGGGTGGAGGTGGGGTGGGAGGTTGGCAGATGGTAGAATGGGAGTGATAAAGAATTACAGATGGTGGGTGAAGATTGTCTGCAAAGAGAAGGTAGAGTAATTCTGCTCAGCCTAAAGCCTAAGAAGTGCTATGTAGAGTGATTTTTCCTCTTGCCAGACCTCATTCCAGCAAATCCTTTAAGGAATCATAGTTCTGGCCATTTCCCACTCCATACACTCTATCCATTTACATGGTGTGGCATAACAATGCTCCCTCTCTGCCTGTCTCTGGTCGAGCGACCATAACCTAAATCAAAGTCCACTAGGAAATCACAGCAGGCAGTCCTCAGGTAATTGGCAGTAAGTCAATTGTTGCAATCTTGGTTTTGCTCCAATTCCTTTATTCCTGAAATATGGGATGATAAAGCAACCAATATCAGGGCATGTTCACCTCATTGTAACCTTCATAATACTATAGACCTCTGCCAGATAAACCCTTAATCTTCCCAGCACCAGTAAAAAGAACTCTGATGCACTCCCCCATCTCTGATAACATCTCAGTAACCCACACTGCACCTGTTTCATTGCTTTTATATCCTTTCTCTAATGAGGTGTCCCAAAACTGCACATAATACATGGTAAATCAACAGTGTCTTTGTATGAATTCAACATTACATCCTTGCTTTTTTATTATATTCCTTTAAATACAAAACCAAGAATGATTCCATTTGCCACCTTGTGGGGTCGGGGGTGGAGACAGCAGGGAGAGATCAACTTACATTGCGATCTTTAATATCATGTGTATCTGCACATTTAAGTTCTTCAACTTCTTTACCTCACTTAATCTTTTTTTCCTATTTAAGCTGTACATCTTTTTACTTCCAAAATGTGTTACTTTGCAGTACACGCATTACTTTTAGAGCCAGGAATGGACAAATCAACATTTGCTAAGAGAAACTGTGCATGATGTCAGAAAATCTATCTCTATTCTATAATGTGCCTATGTATTTTAGTTACAATATTCATTTCCTTGACTTCATAACATGCCTTATCTACACTGGGAGATGCAAATAGCAAAGGTAGTTAGAAAACATATGGAAGAGGTGAATCCTTGAGAACGCTTGCTGATGAGTCCTTGAAAATGCTTGCTGCTACTTGTAAATGTTAGCAACTTCAAATGTCTACAAAGCCAATAACCTCCCATCATAGACTTTGTAAACCCAGTTTGGCAAGGTGCAAGGAATACCCTGTTTAAAGCCAAATAGATCAGTGTACTTCATGAGGAGGATATAGTCTCCACCAGGTAATTGTGACTATGCCATCAATCTTGTACACAATTATGACTGCGATATTATTACAGTTAGATTGGCTTTAACCTAAGCCAGAACTTGTTCCTTATGTCATAACTTAAGAGCTGTGAGGTCTCAATGCTGCCACTTGAACACATGGTCTAGGCCAATACTTCAGTTGCAGTGCAGCATTGTTGTAGTTGCCATGTTTTGGATGAGATATAAAACAAACCTGTCTGCTTTTGCAAATGGATGTGAAATAACTTATGGCACTATATCAAAGAAGCAGAGGGGAACTTTCTGGCCAAAAGGTATCCCTCAGGCAACATCACTAAATCAGACTATCTGGCCATTAACTCATTGCTGTATATCGAAGCTTGTTGTGCACAAATTGGCTGCTACATTTCCCCACATTACAACAGTGACTGCAATACTTTAAATGCTGTAAAGAGCTTAGGAATATCCTTAGGTAGTAAAAGGTGCAATATTTCAAGCTATTTCATTCTTCCTTCCCTCCCCCCCACCTCCCACCCCCCCACCAATGCTACAACAGCATATATTGTATTTATGTAGCTCCTTTAATGTAGCCCCAAGGTGCTTTATAGGAGAGTTATCAAGGAGCCACATAAGGAGATATTAGGACAGAAAAACAAAAGCTTGATCGCGCTGAAGCAGTCTGGGAAGAGTGTCCTGCAGTCGGTTCTTGTTGAAAATAACAAAAGTGACATCACAAGACAGCGCGAGAGAGTGGTGGAGAGATCAGAATCAGCGCAGGTGCGGGGAAGCTTCAAAAAATGATGTCAGCACAAAGGTGAGAGCTGATTGGTGAGTAGTGGGTCAGTGTTTTTCTCCAGTTTTTCTCTCCAGTTTAAAATAAACTAACATAGAAACATGGAAAATAGGAGCTGGAATAGGCCATTCGGCCTTTTGAGACTGCTCTGCCATTCATTATGGTCATGGCTGATCATCCAACTAAGAAAAAGTAAGGTTCCAGTTTTTATTTAAAGTTCATAAATAATTTAACATTTTTTGATGTATTTAACTTAAAGTAAGGATTTTTTTCAACTAGAGGCATGGCAGGGCAACTCAGTCCCACATTATGTACCGCCTGCAACATGTGGGAAGTCCTCGACCCTCCTTGCGCTCTGACCGACCACATGTGCAGGATGTGCCACCAGCTGCAGCTACTTGTTTCGGAGCTTGAGCGGCAGCTGGAGGCACTGAGGTGCATCCATGAGGCTGAGAGTTTCATGGATAGCACGTTTTTACAAGTGGTCACCCCACAGCTTACAGAAGTGTGGACAAGGAGGAAATTGGGTGACCATCAGTCAGAGGAAAGGTGTCAAGCAGGTAGTCAGAAAATCCCCAGGGTGCATTTTACTCGAGAACCGCTTTTCTCTATTGGAAAATTGTGAGTGTGATGGTTCCTCTGGGGAGTGCAGCCATGCTCATGGCTCTGTGAGTGGCTCAGCTGCACAAGGAGGGAGGAAAAAGAGGGTCAGAGCAATAATGGTAGGAGACTCAATAGTAAGGGGAACAGATAGGCATTTCTGCAGCCATAGATGTGACTCCAGGATGGTATGTTATCTCCCTGGTGCCAGGGTCAAGGATGTAAATTCTTGGGTATTCTAAAGGTGGAGGGCAAACAGACAGAGATCGTGGTACATATTGGTACCAATAACATAGGTAGAAAGAGGGATGAGGTCCTGCAAGCAGAATTTAGGAATCTAGGAAACAGATTAAAAAACAGGACCTCAAAGATAGTAATCTCTGGATTACTTCCAGTGCCACATGCCAGTGAGCATAGAAAGAGGAGGTTAGTCCAGATGAATGCGTGGCTGGAAAGATGGTGCAAGAGGGAGGGCTTTAGATTTCTGGATCATTGGGACCGTCTCTGGGGGTGGTGGGACCTGCACAAGGCGGATGGGTTGCACCTGAATCAGAATTGGACCAACATCCTTCCAGGGAGGTTTGCTAATGCAGTTGGGGAGGGTTTAAACTAACTTGGCAGGGGGATGGGATCTGAGAGGAGGTTCAGGGGGAGGTGCACTGCCAAAATTAGAGGAGAGAGCAAGTGAGTCTGGAAGGCATAGAAGTTATAGGCTAGTTAAGGCAGAAGAGAGTTTGGCAAGGCTGGATGGCATTTATTTTAATGCAAGGAGTCTGACAAATAAGGCAAATGAGTAAAGGGCACAAATGAACATATGGAAGTATGATGTCATTGCTGTCACAGAGACATGGTTGAGAGAAGGGCAGGATTGACAACTCAATATTCCAGGATATAGGGTCTTCAGGCGAGACAGGGAAGAAGGTAAAAGGAGGGTGTATCGCAATATTGATCAAGGAATTAATTACAGCAGTAAGGAGGGATTACATCTTAGAAGGCTCCTCAAATGAAGCCATATGGGTAGAACTGAAAAACAAAAAAGGAGCAATCACATTGCTGGGAGTGTACTATAGACCCCCAAATAGTCAGAGAGAAATAAAAAGCAGATATGTAGGCAAATTTCAGAGAAGCGTAAAAATAATAGGGTAGTAATAGTGGGGGTTTCAATTTCCCCAACATTAACTGGATTAGTCATAGTGTGATAGATTTAGAGGGAGCAGAATTCTTAAAATGCATCCAGGAGAGCTTTTTAAGCCAGTACGTAGAAGGTCTTACAAGAGAGGGGGCGGTCCTGGATTTAATTTTAGGGAATGAAGCCAGGCAAGTGGTAGAGATATTAGTGGGGGAGCATTTTGCAGTTAGTGATCATAACTCCATTAGATTCAAGGTTGTTATGGAAAAGGACAAGGATGGGCCAGAAATCAGAGTTCTAAATTGGGGGAAGGCCGATTTTAAGAAGATCAGATATGATTTGGCCAGAGTGGACTGGGAGCAGCTACTTTTAGGTAAACCTGTGTCAAAGCAGTGAGACTCATTCAAGAAGGAAATGAGAGTACAGGGCCAACATTTTCCAGTAAAGACAAAGGGTGGGACCAACAAATCCAGGGAACCTTGGATGTCGAGGGATACACAAGTTTGAATAAAGAGCAAAAGGGAGGCTTATGGCAGAGACCGAGGCTCAAAACAGCAGAAGCCCTAGAGGAGTATAGAATGTGTAGAGGGGAACTTAAAAAGGAAATTAGGAGAGCAAAAAGGAGTCATGAAGAAACATTGTCAGGTAAAGTAAAGGAAAATCCAGTTATTTTACAGTTACATTAAGAGTAAGAGGATAACTAGGGAAAGAGTAGGGCCCATTAAGGATCATAGTGGTAATTTGTGTGTGGAGACGGAAGATGTAGGTAGGGTTTTAAATGAATACTTTGTGTCGGTGTTCACAAGTGAGAGAGACAACGTGGGTATGGAAATCAGGCAGAAGGACTGTGATATAATTAAAGAAATTAGCATAGAAAGGGAGGAGGTTCTAAGTGGTCTGGCAGACTTAAAAGTAGATAAATCTCCAGGCTGAGATGAAATGTCTCCCAAACTGGAGTGAAGCAAGGGAGGAGATAGCAGGGGCGCTGTCAATAATTTTCAATACCTCTCTGGCCAAAAGAGAGGTGCCAGAGGACTGGAGGACAGCCAATGTGGTACCATTATTCAAGAAGGGAGGAAGGCATAAAGCAGGGAACTATAGGCCAATCAGTCTAATCTCAGTGGTGGGGAAACTATAGGAAGCAATTCTGAGGGACAGAATTAATCTACACTTGGAGAGGCGGGAATTAATCAAGGACAATCAGCATGGTTTTGTTAAGGGGATGTCATGTCTGACCAATTTGATTGAATTTTTCTGTGCTGTAGACCTCTATGACTCTCTAACTCTATGATCAAGAAGGTAAATGTTAAAGAGGAGAAATAGGTGATGAGGCAGAGAGGTTTAAGGAGGAAATTCCAGACCTTAGAGCCTCGGCAGAAGAAGGCATGACCACCAAGTTGGATCGATTAAAGTCAGGGATGTACAAGAAGTCAGAATTGGCTACTTTGCGCATGTGTGAGTCAGGCCACAGGATTTCCTGACTTGATATTTAATTATTTTTTCTCAGTGGAGCTGCCTGACATTTTGACAGATACTCACCTCTAGGCTCCACCCCCGCTTTATTTGGAAGCTTTGTGCTGCTGTCCTTGCATGAATTAATCCACTGATGGGCCATATCCTCTCGCTGACACAACTCTTTTTAGCAGCAGTGCCAGAGGCAACTCCACAGATGAGGGAAGTCACATTACTGAGCAGGGAAGAGCTACATCATCCAGTGGGGAATACTAACCATGAGCTGCTGACCTCAATAAAATCCTGCTGCTCTTGCTGTTCTCATTGCACCTGGGTAACCTTTTAATTGAGTTTCAGAACTAAATCTACACAAAAAAAATTAGTCTTTTACCCATATAGTATAATTTATATATGATTTATTTTCATCTGTCACAGAATAGTTCCCCATCCAGTTTTCCCCCCCTGCCTGGACAAGTTATGGGCCTTACTTCAAGAAGAAGTCAGCCAAAAATCAATTGGCTTCTTTATGCCAAGTTTATATGTTGGTGTATCTTCTTAATTAACTTTGAGCACATTTGTGGAGAGAGAAGACATGCAAGAGAAAAGCCTTACAAAGGGGCGAAAGAGAAAATCAATTCAAAGCCAGGGCTTGCTGGGAAAAGCAAGAGGAAAACCCACAATTTCTTTCTGCTGGTAGTCAGAGGAAGGCTGAGAGTGTTAGGGTCATACCCCCAACACCAGGATGAACCTTTTATATTAAGTTATTGTAGGTTCTTGGACTCCTTTCCTTTCCACTTTTCTTTACATAACATTATTATTCTGATTCATTTTATTTATGCTAGATTGTAAGAAGCAATGATTTACCTCCCATAGTATTGTATGAATGTAAGGATGTGAATTTGGTTTCAGTCGCGAAAGAAGTCTTGCATCCTCATGGGTGTGTGCGCTGTGCCACCATCTGCTTCTGGTGCAGCTTGCACAATGCACCCCTTGAGAAGGGTTCCCACATGAGTGTCCCCTGCATACACCGAAAGCAACTGATTTAGCACTATCTTGATATCACATGCCCCTACTGTGACATCAGACTTCCTAATTTGGATGACACAGGTCCATTGAACGAATTTGTGAGTCACTCTATATAAAGATCAAATGTTGACCTGTGAGATAGCCCCAGTGCTATTTAAAGGGCCAGA
This sequence comes from Carcharodon carcharias, assembly GCF_017639515.1. Taxonomy (NCBI): domain Eukaryota; kingdom Metazoa; phylum Chordata; class Chondrichthyes; order Lamniformes; family Lamnidae; genus Carcharodon; species Carcharodon carcharias. Next base: position 55,099,039 of record NC_054477.1, on the reverse strand, counting down.
CACCCAACTTGCAGGTAAAGTGATTTTTAAAAATTTCTGCTATTGCAAAGTGTCTTGCTATAGGAGTAGGTGATATGTCCACACAAAGGCTGCAACATGTATGGGGATAACAGTGGTAATGCCTCGGGGTCTGCAACACAACAAAGAAATGGAACAGGAGCTGCAGAGAGGCAAGCTCTCCACTATGCTCTCTGCCAAGTTGGAGCCAAATTGCTCTATGTTCCTTCACAATGACAGGAGGCTGTCTGCCAGGCCAGCCAATGCACTGAGCATCTCGGTGTGCATACCCTTCAGTGCTTTCCTGCAGATTGCCCCATCAAAATCCACATCCAAGGCCCCTGCAGCAGAATTCTTATGTGACCTCACCCTTCAGAGAATCGGATTGGCTGGCAGCTCCGTAGTCCCATCAACACTGTGGTAACTGTTGGGGCTGTAGACAGCCCAACCATGCTGAAGGGCCCAGGTAAGTCCAGGGTCAGGGGTCTCAGCGAGAGGGTTGAAGGAGATGGGTTACAGGTTTCAGAGACTAGAGAAAGGGTTAAAGGGAGGAGGGGGATGCCCTGGGGGGCAGGGGGTGCCTCCGATCTGCCCAGAGAGCCCATAAAGGAGGATCCCACCCAACTTGCCAAAAACTAGCCCGCACAGCTAAAGCTGCTGGGTTTCCTGATGGCATGGACATCCTCCTGCCATGGGTAAAGTACCAGTGGCGGCAGGATGAGGCTTTTAAGTGGCAATTATTGGGTGCCTCCACATCCCAGTGTAAAATTTCAGACAGGTTGGGGGCAGACAGGTAGGCAGAGGGAAGGTCCTCGCTGGACTTTACAAGCCCCCCTCACCAGCCCAATTTCAAACCTGCCAATGGGAGACCGTAAAATCCAGCCCCCAGATTCTGTATAAGTGGGCAACATTTTCAATAACATTTGCCAATTTTCTTCTTTTGTTTTGCTTTGCTGAAGGCACTGAGTCAGGGTATGGTTAAACAAATAGTACTTTTGCTACAGTGCCTCCCTAAGTGTCCCTATGCCGAATTTGCATTCGTGACTAAAGACAGCATTTCTGAGTCTGAAAATACAAATCAGTGCTGGAGAGAAGGGGGAGACACTGAGCACCAGCCTTTCGCTGGGAGTAGTTACTCCTGCCCTGTCTGGAACATGAAGAGCGGAATCGTCCCAGATTTGCACTAAGTGCAGTAGCTGGTGGGTAAATGTTTTAGCCGCTAGCCGCAATGGTGGCTTCTCACGCCATTTCATCCCAAACCCGCCGCATTATTATGCATTCCTGGGAAACACGCCGTTTCGATGGCAGGCTGGCCAGCCACGGCATCACCTCACCACTGCATCATGCCAGGCGCACACCTCTCTGTCCTTCCAGGCCACGACTGCTGCATGGAAGACATGGCCCCGAAAGTCCAGAAGGCTGCAGCCCTCAGGTTCAATGACACATCCCATGGGTGCCTTTTGGACACAGTGGAGACTCGCTCTGATGGCCTCTACCCACAGTCTGGCCACAGTAAGGGCAGCAACATCACTAATCCGGCTTGGGAGGCAGTGACAGCGGTAGGCAGCGCCAATGCCCTGCAAAAGAGGACAGCCACCCATTGTTGCAAGAGGATGAATGATCTCCTCCGTTCTTCTCATCACTCTCAACTCACACACTCACAAACCCATCACACATCCACAGGGCCTTCACTCACTGCCAGTTCAAGGGACATCACCATTCACTTTCTCACACACACCTTCATTGTCCTTATTCTGTCCATGGGACCACTCACTGCCCACACATGCCAGGCATACTTATCATCTGGCCTGGCAGGTATCCTGATACACTCTCTCCATCTCTATTCATGCAGGACAAGCTGGCACACAACAACAGCGAGAGGTCGTAGGCCAGTGGAGGAATGCCTGAAATCAAATTCCTCACAGGGTTTGAAACCAGAGCCATCCAGCTGACCCGCATGGATCTGAACCATTCCTGTGCTGATGGTGAGGTTGGCGGTGCTCTGCCAAGTGACAATCTAGCAGTGCAACATCCATGAGACAACCATGCTGTGAGTGATGTGTCCTGTTTCACAGGCCACTGCTATGCACTAATTTTCTCCCCTTGCTTTCGCAGGGACATTTGGGAAACAGCCGAAAGAGTCCACGACCCAGGGCCTCCAATCAAGCCCTAAAGGAAGCTCAGAAGAGGAATCTGCTGAAACCCTCCTTGAAGTCCTTTCACAGCGCTCATCCACACCCTTCACCAGGACAGAGATAAACACCTTGGTGGAGCTAGCTGTAGAGTAGCCTCGGGATCACAATCTGGTGAGCACATCACACTTTCTGATCCACAGCTGGAGGCAGCAGGGGCTTCAGGTGCTCGGAGGATTGCTGAAGACCAGAAGTTTGCCCAGTCCGAGTCAGGTGACAAGCCTCGGGGCTCGGTCATGTCACAGTTGCTGGAGCGGCAAAGGCAAGCTCAGGAACATCAGGAAGAGATGTTCCACTGCACTTGTCAGATTGCAAGGCATGATGAAGGAGTCAGTCCGCTTTCACTCTGAGGTGATAGTGCCAGCATACCAATGCACCGAGGTCAGCACTGGTAGGATGGCGTCTGCCGTGGAGGCCTTGGTCCAGGACGCTGCTCCTGCAGTGCTGCACGGGCTGAACTCCATTGCTGATGCCATAGTTGGACTCCAACAGTGTGTACACAAGAGGGATGCAGGGCAGCTCAATCTCGCTCCAGCTTCCCCTTCTCCTCAAGGAATCAGCCAGGGGCTACTGGACATCCACAGGGAGAGGATCAGCAGGTGCACCACCCCGGGGCCATCCACCCACGTGAGTCCAGGAGTGTCCAGCCCACTCGAATCCCCTCTTCCTGTGACCTCAGCAGCTCCAGCCCCACAGGCTGAGGCCACCACCACACAGCAGGACCCCAAAAGCAGGTGGGGGCCCTCCAGGTCTCGACATCCATTGTGGATATCCAGGGAACACCAAGATGTAGCGGCAGGGTTAGGAAAGTTAAGTTGCACAGGTGTTAATCACTTGTACATAATGTTCACTATTGTAAGTAAACTTCCTAAGAATGTCTCCCTGCCTCTGGTTCCTTGTTCTGATGAGCAGTGTTTATGTCACCCAGATGTGAAACCTTTCTGCACAAGATAAAGGCAGGTGTCTCAGTCCAGAGCCTCGTCCCTGTGCTTTGTGCAGCCTTCAGGCCAAAGAGATGGTCCAGCCTCACACTCCCTTGACACACTAGTGATGCCTGCACCTCGAATGTGCTTGTCGTTGCTGCCAAAATGTCATAGGCTGGTGTCACAGAGTTCCATCTTTCTCTCTGTGTGCTCGCAGCATCTTTTAAGGTGGGACTGGCCCCCATCTCTTCAGCATCTGTGACCAGTGACGCTGTGCTCCAGAGGGGCTCAGGTGCTGAAGGCTGACAAAAGATCAGGTGCATTTAAAGTTTCACGGCTGGACTGCCATGATATGACCCTGTTCACAGAGCACATCGAGCTGCCCATGGCTAGACAGGAGTCAGGCATTCACAAAGGTAATGTGAAGATCTGTGGAGTGTGCTCACTGGGTGCCATCATCATTCTCCTGGAATCAAGAGGCTATTTGGGCCACCACTGCGTCTCAGTGACAGGAGCATTATCACAGAGGTTATGTGCGCGGCCATAAGCCAGACTGGAGTCAAACGTTCATAAATGCAATGTGAGGATCCATGGCATCTCCTCACTGCACATCGTCATCATTCTCCACAAATCTAGCAGCTATGAGAGTCTCCCAAGTGCACCAGCCTTCGCTGGCTAGTGTGAGAGCCTCATTGCCATCATCATCGCCTTCGAGGGCCTCCTCATCCTCATTACCACCTCCTCATCAGAGGAGACCTCTAGCTCCTCCATTTTCTCCCCAGCCAGTTCCTCTCCCTGTTGTAGCGCCATGTTGTAAAGGGCACAGCACATGACAACGATGCTTGACACCCTCTGTGGACTATATTGCAGGGCTCCACCAGACCGGTCCAGGCACTCGAACCTCATTCTCAGCATCCTGATGGTTTGCTCCATCAAGTTGAAACTTGAGCCTCATTATACCTTCACTTTGCTACAGTCTGAGGCCGCTGCATTGGTGTCATGAGCCACATCTTTGCGGGTAGCCCTTGTCCCCAAGGAGCCACCCTGCAGCCTCTGTGGACCCTGGAAGATGACAGGGACCCATTACTGACTGAAAATGTAGGAATTGTGCACACTACCTGGAAACAGTGCACAAACCTGTAGGATGCGTTTGTGGTGGTCGCACACCAGCTGCACATTCAGCGAATAGAAGCCCTTGCAGTTAATATAGTTGACCCCTTGTTGAAACAGAGACCTGAGCACCACTTGAGTGCAGTCGATCGCCCCTGGCACCTGTGGGAAACCCGAGATCTGGGCAATTCCAATCACTCTTGCTTCCTGGCTCTCCTGGCCCCTAACAAAATGCACAATGTTGTGTGCTCTCACGAAGATGGCATCCATGACCTCGTGGGTGCAATTATGGGTGGAGGCCTGTGAGATCCCACAGAGGGCACCTCTGGAGCCCCGAAAGAGCTACTGGCATAGAAATTGAAGGTCACGGTCACGTTCACGGCCACTGGCATGTCCCCCGGCACCAAATCCTGCTGTTGCTGGGAGATATGACCGACCAGTTCCCTAGACGTGCAATTGTCAGTGACACTGGTTCTCAGTCATGTGCAGGAATGAAAGGCGGTGTCTATAAACCCTGGGGCTAGCTAGGTGCTGACCAACGATGGCTCTCTGTGGCTCTTCAGCGGCGTGTGCAGGAGCCCCAGTCGCCCTTCTTGCTGAGGATGCTGCTCCTCCCTCTGACCAGCCAGGAGCCTCAGTCATTCTCTTTCTCGTCATCTCCGTTCTGCAAATGCCACTAGGCGTACAGCTAGTTCACCAGGCTCCATGACCCTGATGTACTCCTCCTGCAAGACGAAAGAGAGAGATGCGTGGGTTAGCTTGGGTATACCAAGAACCTATCTTGGTGAAATCTAAAGGCCCCTTAACCCATCCCAGAGAGTGCTGGCCACCACTTGGATGGCCAGAGTTTAGTGCGCTACATGCTGCCCGAAATCCCACCCACCTCTGTCCCACTCCACCTGACCAATCGGCAGCAGCTTTGCCCATTGGACTGCATGCTGTGCTCTCAGCTCAGGCACAGGCATTCTCCTAACCCGCACTGCAAGGCTGCACTGTTAGCTTGAACCATGAGGGATACTGGTCCAAACCGGGATGATGACATTGCAAGGGGCTATGAGCACCTCCCCCAGTGACTGATCCATGGCCAGCTTTCACAAGGAGATTGTACAGCATGCCCAGTCATCCAATTTTTCTGCAGTCCACTAAAACACTCATTAGTTTGCAGTCTGTGCCCGGGGGGTGGGGGGGGTGAAAAGCTGTGGAGCACTTGGTGGCACTTTCATGCCTCTGCATTGCTTGAGTGGGCAGATCACTTAGAGGCCCGACTCCAATCATGTCAATGTGGCTGCACCTGAACTGTCTCAGATGCAGAGGAATGGCCACTTTATACAGCATTTCCCTGATGCGTGGCCACTTCCCTCCCCCCGACCCTACACATGCTTGTGTGCTACCATCAACCACAGGGCAGCCCTTGTCCCCACCCCTAAGTTGCCTCAACCAGAGGGAAGCCCTTGCCCTCAAGGCCCCTCAACCTTGAAGTCCAACAGGCAACCCGGGCGAGCGCTGTACAACATTACTGTGTACTCTCCTCTGAGTTCCCCTCAAAGTGCAGCCCGCCAAATGCATGTCACATCTTATATTTGCTGTAGTGAGACATGTTGGCATGCAATCACACAGACGTGGGCAGATGATCCAGCAGGGTGTGGGGATGATTCCAGCGGGCTGGCCTTCATGTTATACAGATGTATTACAATGAGGTTCCCGATGTCTAATGTCAAAAAACGTGGCCCACCATCGACGGGCTAAGTGGACAATCGCAAACTGGTTTCACAACTTTGTGAAATTGATTTTGGCCTTTTCACTACATTGTTCACTCAGGCCGTCGAGCGTGTCTGACGACAGCGGGCACAGACGATTCTGCCTTAAGAATGCGTGTTAGCAGAGTACTTACAGCTGAGTCTGATCTGTCTTCAATCACCCAATGTCCAGATACTTGATTGCAGTCAGCACAAACTGAATTGAACTGTAACTCCTATTCTTGCCGAACTCCATTGGTTCTCATCCAACAAGCTTACTTCAAGATCTTCGCTCTCACATTCAAGTGCAGGGCTCACTTTTCCCTCCCTCCCTGGTCACTTCCAGTTGTCCATTTCATGTAAAGCCTTTGCTCCTCTGACACTGGTTTACTTATTATTCCCAATTCTTTCCAATTGTGGCCACCAATGTACCCTCTGACCTTGTAATCCTCAGACGACTTGTTTAAGTTTGCAGGCCCTTTAAGTTTTCATTTGTGGCTTAGCACACATGGTAACTTAGAGGGGCTATCTTGTGCAGGTTGTGGTTGTGCAGGTTGTGCAGGTTGTGGCGATGTGCCTTAGAAGGAACATGGAATTCCACCCATTAAGCCATTGTCCCAACCTCTGTAGTCTCTCCAAATGTTCCAACAATTGGTCATTTTTCTTCCTGCTTTCAAAAGTACCATATTCTTTGACAAGCCTTTTGGCCTGCCATCTTCCAGACTCATGTTCTCCCTCATGCTTCCCTTCAAAATACTTTGAAACCACAGAATACCAGACAATTGAAAAAGAACCAACTTTTCTTGACAGAGCCTGGCATAGCCTCAGGATGTCACAAAGTGCCTCCCAGCCATTGAATTACTTTTAAAATGCAATTGACTTTACTCCGTACTCAAACGTGGCAGCCAATTTATGCAAAACAGTGTTCCACAATCTGCAAATTACATAAATGATTAGTTCATCAGTTTTTAGTGTTGCAAGTTGACAACAGCTTAACTGAAATCTTTTACATACAAGCTGACAGGGGAGAGAAATTGGTTTTCAGAGCATGCATTGTATATTGGTTCACCAGGGCACACATTGCCATGGGCCAGCCCTGTACAGCACCCAAGGCATTATGCAGTAATATAATTGGAAAAGATTTCTCCCCCGGGGTCTCATTGAAAAGATGGCCCCCTTGACAATACAGAACTCAGCACATAGCTGGGATCTTCTTAGTCTGTATGCCTAAGCTAAACATTGGATCAACTCTTTTCATTATCTTTTAAGAAAGTTTCTTTAGGAAATGCAAAGGCAAAATCACTAGTAGATCACGTCCAAGCTCATGAATGGAAAAAGAAAGCAAAATGATTTCACACAGATACTTGAATGTTCTCATACTGTCGTCACTGATGTGGAAATTCATTTAGGCCCTTTTCTGGGTCTAATTAGGTGACATACCACAAGCCCACTCCAGAAACCGGAGACCAGATGTTCACACAAATTGGACCTTGGGGCCTTATTTTAATAACTGAGGCAACACCACAGGAGAGGAGATAAAAGGAAATCTTTCCTTCTACCATTTCTTTGTTGATCTGCAACTGCCTCTTTAAGGATCGCTGGTTAGACTGCTGTAGTACTAAAGAAATCTATCTGGTGTATACGTGGCACAGGAATCTTCTCTGCATATTTAGATTAATCCAATACGGCTTTCACCTAAAAAACATTGAAGACCAATATGGTGACAGACATGACACTGGCTCAGCTAGGTGGAGCTTAAAAATTTGTGTATGCTGTACTCATTTATTTCCACAAATAAGTAAAATTAACCACCATAGCCTCAGGATAGTATGGCAAAATCAGCCAATTCCAACAGCAAGTCAGGTTAAGATTGGGCGTTGTTACCTTTCCACCATACATGAGTAGACTTATAACAATAAACTGCTGATAATCACATGGGAAGGATGTTAGAGAACTGGCAGCATCTCTGCAACCAGTATTCCAGCATGAGTCATTTTCAGGCCAGAATATAAAAAGCTGGAAAAGAAAGCTCAGCACGGTTTATGCTCTTTTAGTAGAGAAGCTGTGAAAAGTAGCACAAGCCACTGGTGTCATGACTATGTTTTGATATAAAACTGTGACTCTTGGCTGATGTAAATATGATAAGTAGTGATATGAACATTGTTAATGATTTAACAGAGAGGCGTTATGCTGACACAGCATGTCGTTTCATTAAAGCACTCTACAGAATGGTAGTCAATGAGTTCACTTGAAGTTCTCTATATCAGGGATTCCTCATCTTGTCCAGCCCAACAGACAGCAGGTATTTGCTGCAGAGACAAAAGGCTTTGAGAATGATCATCATGCACTGTCTTCCCATCAGCTGAAGAAGGCCAAAGCTATAGAAATTGGTTGTCTTCCCTCTTACTAGAACAGTGTGATACCATAGTTCCTAAAAGAGGACAGAAATAATCTTATGAAATGGAAGAAATATGTATTCTTTAAAGTCTTGTATTTAGTTAGCATCAGTTATATAAATCTTTTTAAAGACTGATCGTAAGCTCAGAGACATGACCCACAGAAGCAGCACACATTAGGGTACTTCATGTCTGTAGAATAAATCATGAATGGGCTTAAATATGTACTTAACTGTGAAATTACAAAAATCCAATTGATTAAATGTGAACCAATCAAAAAGTTGCAACAAGTACCAATAATGAATGAACAATGGACAGAAAAACAATCAAATCCCTCACTTCGTTTCAAAGCCACCATTGACAAGTCAGCAAATATCAGAAGAATGGCCAATGGAATCACTCAAAGCATTTGGACTTGGGCCATTACTTTCCTTCTTCGCTTCAATTACCACATATATCAGGAAATTAGATTTACTATTACATGACTATTCTACTACAAACCTTTAGCATACAAAGTAGGTCTCTACCTCACAGTAGTTAATGGGGATTTGACTGTTTAGCAGAGTTTAGCCAAGAGACTGAAGGTTTCAGTGAAAAGATGGGTTTTAGGAAAGTTTTTAACGGACAGATGGCTAGGTTTAGGGAAGAAGCTTCAGAGAGTAGGGTTTAGGTGAATGAATACTCTGCTGCTAAATATGGGGTGAAAGAAGAGCATCAGAGCAAAAGGTACAGGTGAGAAAGTAGACCTGGAGGATCTTGCAGAGGTAAAGTAGAGTGGGCTATGAAAGGATTTTATGAGAATGTGGATATTGAATTTCACCAATTCATAAGAATTGAACTGATGGGTAACATGGCTTAGTGTAGATACAATACAGGTAGCTGCATTTTGAACAAGTTATGGTTCAACAAGTGTTGACAAAAGAAAGCCAACAAGGACAGTATTCGAATAACTTGGGGAATTTTAACTTGCAAGAGAGTGGGGAGAATGTCGGCATGCCAGAAACTCGGCTTGATCCCCCTCACTTTCATACCTGACCCTGCATGTATCAAGGCACATGGGAACATCCCAATCTTCCCAGGGATAGGCAGGTTGACAATTATCATATGCAAAGTGACAATCGATTGAAAATTTAACCCCGCACTCTGACTTTAACTGTCAACGCAACTGCCTGAAGCTTGTCAGGATAAACAAGGCAGCAACATAACAGGAATTTTCAGGGCTTGGAATAATAGACTTGAAAGCCTTTAAATACTGAACCATGACATTTGCTTCCTTGCCTAAGTGAAAGGCTTTTCCTCACAGGATTTATTCTGAGAATATGCTTTCACTGCTCTGGAGGTGATTTCCAAGACTTTGGAGGTCATTTCTGCTACCTTGGAGTCTTTTGACTTTGACTTTCACTTCCCAGCTGACAGCCTTCTCAGCAGCATGGAAATAGCATGTGTAGCTCTACCTTGTACCTCTAACAAGAAGAGCAGTGATGCCAACAGCATCGGGACCAACAGGAGAAAGTACAGCAGGAAAAGCAGTAGCTGCCTTCTCCTCAGCTACCTGCTGCTCTACAAGATGGAGGGGATGTGTATGGAGCTCCTGCTCAGCAAGTTATATATCCAACACAGGGCATACAGACAGGGGATCAGCTTCCTGGATATGACTGAGTGCCAATACATCAGGAAGCTCAGCTGCTGACATCAGCTGCCTCTTGGAACAAGACCTCCTTCCAAGTAGATCAGGTGGGCACACATTGCCAATGGCTGTCAATGTCACCACAGTCCTGAATTTCTTCGTCTCTGCTCCTCCCATGGATGACAGGGAATATCTCTCCACCTAACACAAAGCATTCTCACAATCAATAATCCTTTCATTTTATTGACACTCATTGCTCATTTCTACTCTGGTCATCCCATTTTCCTTAAGGTTGATGGCCAATCAGTCGGTGGTGACAACAATGGAGAAGACTGGCCAATAGAGATCTGAAATAAGGTTCATGCTTCATTTAACATTGACAATCAACTTGACACAGTGACCGACTTCTAAACATCCAAGTGGCTTCCCTTGTGGAACTACAAAGTCTTTCCCTTCCTTTTAACATTGCTCAGAGCTGCTCATTTCCCTATTCTGACCCCTGAGTTGCTCGTGGCCAACATCTTCTGGGTATTGGAACCCATGAGGGCCTCATCAAAGACTATCCCATCTGCATCTGTGTCAGGACAGATATGGCCATCGACAGAGAAGTCTGCACTGGGGTACTGACTGGGCAGGTGCGGGAGGGGTGAGTAAGGGATGGAAGAGTGGGGACACTTTGAACAGAGTCCCAAATTCCATGTCCCCTTTATCTGTCTTCTGTCCATGGCCCACCTTCAATTTCTTACTAACCAAGAGCTGGAGAGCACTATGCTACATTTCAGGAAGATGCTGAATGGCCAAGATCCTATTTAAAGAGGCAGACTGAGTGTGCAAGCCACTGATGGGGCCAGAATGCACTTGATTACCTGTCACATCTGATGCTCCATGCAGGTGGCCACTCTTTCAATGGTGGCGGACATTAGCCCAAAGGCCTGAGACACCAAGGTGAGCATGCTGGAGATAAATTCGTCCAATCATTCCCCAGTGGCATGCAGTGTCTCTGGAAATACCAGGGCTGCTGAATTTTGACCCTCGGAAGTTGGGAGTTAGGGAATTCATGAGAAATTTAGTGGAGGGATTTTGCCATGGGTAAATGACAAGGGTCAACAAATTGGGAGAAGGTAGGCATGTGTATAGTAGGATGCATAAAAATGATATAGCCCCGAAAACATGCCAACCTTACCCTAAATTGGTTACTTAATATTAGATGTTTCCTGGAGCTCAATCTGTACTTCTGGTGCCTGTACTTGTGCTTGCATTTGGATCTGGGATATCTAGCTGCAGTAAAGAAAGAAGAAAGAAACATGGGAAGAGAGAATGATTATGCAGCTTGTACGATTCAGTTTGCTGTGGTAGAATTACCAGGGTTACTGTGACAATCAGCTTTCATGGTTTTTTATGCTAACTTCAGGCATTGTGGCCTAAATCAGTCAGTCAGTCAGCCAGGTCCAGACTGTAATGAATGACAACTAATTTGATTGTTAATCATTGGAAACTTTGGCAGTGTGAAGAAAACTCACTGGATTGTGCTACTCCAATAGCCTTCACAAGATGTACAAGCCCATCACTGGAACAGAGGCTAAAACAAATATTTAATGATTATCCAAAGAACTGAAGGAAAGTTTTGAGGAGAGAGAAATTAAAATCTCTTTCAAACCAAGCAAATCTATGTGGTAGGTGGAGAAAAGCAAATTAAATGGCTGGAGATAAGAATTTCGGAAAATAAAGTGCAAACGCCACACCTGTCTCAACCATGTTTTCTAAAGTGGTTAGTAAATGCTACAGGATTTTTTCAGTCTTAACAATGTGCATAATTGATTTGGTTTAGGTCAGTGTGAGGCACTAAGACTCACTCTGTATATTTTTATAAAATATATCAAAAGTGAGCATTCTTCCACAGCTGAGACAGTAAAGCAGCTCCACTGACATGCTTCGAGTCGGGTCTCTGAAGCTTTTCTGTCCACTTGAGCAACACAAAAGTATGAAAGTACCACAAAATGCTCCATATCTTTTCACCCTCGGGCACAGACTGCAAATTAATGTGCCTTTTAGGGGGCAACAGAACAATTGGCCAACTGGGCAAGTTGTACAATCCACTTGTGAAAGGTCACACTTGCGCATTTGCGCAATCACTGGTGGAGGCACTCACAGGCCCTTGCAATGTCTTTATTCAGGTGCGGACCAGTCTCTCCCATGGTTCAAGCTAACAGCGCAGCCTTGCAGCATGGGTTAGGAGAATGCCTGCGCCTGAGCTGAGAGCACAGCATGAAGTCCAGTGGGCAAATCTGCTGCCAATCGGTCAAGTGGAGTGGGGCAGAGGTGGGTGAGGTTTCAGACAGCTAACGTGCGCATTACACACTGGTCATCCAAGTGGTGGCCAGCAGTCTCCTGCATGTGTGAAGGGGCCTTCAGAATTCACCAAAAGAGGTTCTTAGGACATGTATCCTAACCCACATGTCTCTCTCTCTTTGACTCTTGAGGAGGAGACCATCAGGATAATGGAGACTGGTGATTTAGTGGTATGCCTCATGGCTTACAGGGAGCAGAGACGAAGAAGAGAGTGGCAGAGGCATCTGGCTCAGCAAAGGGAGGAGCATCTCCCTCAAGACGAGGGGGCAGCAGAGCCTGCTGTGCATGCCACTGAAGATACACAGTGAGCCATCGCTCAGAGATGCTTCACTAGACCCAGGGTCTATAGATGGCGCTTGTCATTTCTGCAGATGACCGAGAACAAATGTCACTGAAGACTGCGCATGTCTAGGGAACTGGGTGGTCACATATGCCACACTGCAGGATTTAGCGCCACGAGGACATGGAAGGCATCCACTGCCAGTGGCTGTGAAAGTGACCACTGCGTTCAATTTTTACACCATTGGCTCATTTCAGAACTCCACAGGTGACCTGTGCGGAGATCTTGCAAACCTCCACACACAAGTGTATCCAGGAGGTCACGGACGGCATCTTTGTGAAGGCACAGAACTTTGTGCATTTCGCCTGGGATCAGAAAAGCCAGGAAGAAAGAGTGCTGAGATTTGTCCAGATCTCTGGATTTCTGTAGGTGCAGGGTGCCATCGACTGCACTAATGTGGCGCTTAGATCTCCATAGCAACAAGCAGTCAACTATGTCAACCGCAAGAGCTTCCACCTGCTGAATGTTCAGCTGGTGCGCAACCACCACAAACACATCCTACAGGTCTGCACACAATTCCCAGGGACCGTCCATGACTCCTACATCCTTCGCAGGTCTCAGATCCCTGACATCTTCCAGGGTCCACAGAGGCTGCAGGGTTGGCTCCTCAGGGACAAGGGTTACCCACAGATAACGTGGCTGATGGCACCCATGTGGCAGCCTCAGACTGCAGCAGAGTGACGATATAATGAGGCTCAAGCTGCGACCCAGACTTTGGTGGACAAAAAATAGGCATCTTAAAAATGAGGTTCTGGCACTCCCTGAGGGTGTCACGCATCATTGTAGCTTGCTGCACGCTACACAACCAGACGCTGCAATGGGGAGAGGATCTGGTTGAGGAGGAGATGGAAGAGCTGCACGTCAACTCTGATAAGGAGAACGTTAAAGGCGATGATCGTAATGAGGTCCTCAAAGGCAAGGATGCCGGCGATGAGGCCAAAGCACTGGCCAGACAAGGCAGGCATGCTCGGGGGACCCTCATATCCTCAAGATTGATGAAGAGATGCCGTGAGGACAGTCCTGACATCCTCACCTTGCATCTGTGGATGTTTGACTCCTGTTTGGCTGATGGCAGCTCACAAACTCTCAGTGCTCAAGCTCATGTCATGGAGATGCAGCAGAGGCCCTCATTGATTCCAGGAGGATAATGACGACATGGAGTGAAGATGCTCCATAGATCTCCATGTAGCCTCTGGGATTGTCTGACTCCTGTCTGGCTGAGGGCACCTCGCTTGTGCTCTGTGATTAGAGTCATACCCAAACCAAGGGATTGGGAAAAACATCACCACTTATAAAGAGGGGAACAAACCAAAATACCTTTCAGTTTATTGTCGGGTGGTGAGAGGAAAAATTAGTACTGTTTAAATGAACCGTCCTCCTGTCTGTAATAGTCAGTCATCTGATGTAATTCAGTAATTTTCTGTATTACAGCGATGGGCTAATTGGGTCATGTGCTGTATTTGGCTCCTGGTAAATATTAAAAACTGCACTCCATGCCAATAAGCAATACAATGAAAAGTCTACAGGCTGTTAATACCTTACAGTAAATAATGTGGAAATTTTTCAACAGGTAAAAATCAGAGTTCAAACAACCCTAAAGGGCATTTTAACCTGCCAGTTCCTTGAGAAATCAGTGTTCCAACTCGAGTCTTTCTGATCTGTGGATTTAATTTTGTATGTTTAACATTTAAAATGAAGTATTTGATCTCCGTTTGCATAAAATACATTACTGAATTTTTATTGACATACCTCATCTCACTCGTCCCTTAATACAGAGCACGTTTTTAGCAATACATAAACTGCTGAAGATCATTTTGTGCTTCTCCATAGAAGGAGGCAATGCAAAATAAAAACAGAGATAATTTACTGATAAAAAGATCAGAACTTTTAAGAGTTTTAATGATTTGCCTTATTGTTAAAAGGAAACCACGGGGGGAAAGCCATTGTCTATCATTCTTAGCCCTCTTGATTAGAACGATAAATGTGAAAATAAATTCAAAATCAGTTACATCCTCTGCATTAAATGACAGTGAAATTGTATCATAAGATAGACAAGGGAAAAGAATGTGATTGTTTTACTAAGTGGCAGATCTCTGGGAGTTTGCTATGCAGAGCAATCAAGTTGTGCAGTGAGTTCAGGGACCCTGTGCGAGTAGAATGGCAGCACTCTACAGCGTTTACCTATGTATTATGTATGCATTATTAAATGGGAAGGAAGGTTCAAAGCACTATCTTTGGAAGCAATATCTACATTAGAAATTTCTTTGACACTTCAGTAAAAATGTCAGCTTTATTGACACTATGAAGGTCTCTAAGTCAGCTGTCTGTCCCAGCGATGTTGCCAACAAGAGAGGTTCTTTATATCTCAGTGCCGTTTTATAAGTAATCAGCTGAGCTGTGAATTAGCCTTGGCACCATTCCATAGCCAACTACCGATGGAAATGAAAATTGGGCACATTCTAAGCAGACAGCTGATCCACAATACAGACAACAAGTTGAAAATCCATCCCACGAGTTTGTAATGGGAACATTTGACACAAATGTGTGCTAAATAGAATGCCAACAAGAATTAACGCTCTCTAGTCAGGAATTTTGTTCAGATGGAAAGAAGACTATGAAATTCTACAGTGGTTTTCTTCCAATCTTCTACTGTAACTTGAGTGGGAAATCAACAGACTCTTCAAAGAGATGACATAAACTTAGACATTTCTCCGGGGGTTCTTCTATTGAAGTTACAGTGGAAACTCCAGGCCAAGATTTTTGGTGTCATAAAACAGTTCAGCGCTTTTTATTTTCCCACAAACATGCTGATTTTCTAGACATTTGTCAGCTTGCAGTTCTTGACGTGCCCTTGATAAAACCACCTGTGTGACTCAAAGAAAGTATTTTTTAAGCCACTTACTTAAAACACAAAGAGGCCTTGTGATGCAATGGGCAATATCCTTGCCTCTGAGCCAGAAGCTCTGGGTTCAAGCCCTACTCCAGGAATTGATGGCCAAGGAAGGCATGTGCATAATGCAGCCAAACAGGTTGAGTAACAACTTGTAAATTCTTCCAGCTTACACCAATGGCAGGTGGTAAAAGTGAAAGAGGTTGCTCATCAGCTATGTGATGGAAAGAAGTTGCAGCACCCCAACCCCGCCCCTGCCCCCCCCCATCACTATCCATAGCTCCAGGCTACAACATCAATGTAAAAGTGGATGTTGCCACAGCAACCCAAACTCTGGATGGCTCAGTTGGCTAGATGACTGGTGTGGACCAGATTGGTGCCAACAGCATGGGCTTCAATCCCCATTCTGGCTAGGATATATTCCAGACCTGCCTCCTTGCCCTACTTGCGATGGAGGTCATGGCTCTGGGTTGGACTGTCTTTAGGCAGAAAATTGAAGAAAAAGAAGTTAAAATGTATGAATAATTGAAAGATTGTGAGTTTTGCAATGCAGGATATGTGCAGACCAGAAACCCAGCTTTGTAGCAATTTATACAAGTGCCTCCTGCCCACATCAGGACATGTACTTATTAATGTGACTTCAGCACACCAAAAATTGCCAAAAGCTCACAAATCAATTCAGGCTCAAAACTATCCCTTTTTCTATGTGTATGTATTTGAGAAACTTACAGAAGAAGTGGTCCTCCTGGTTGGTGCAAAGAAATGCCTGGGCCATCTGTAGTACTTCATTTGAATATCCAAGTATTTTTAAGTGCAATGAGGGTTTCTGCTTCTACCACCCTTTCATTCAGTGAGTTCAAGATGCCTACACTCTCTGGGTTAAAAACTTTCTCCTCAAATCCCCTCCAATCTTTCTATCAATCACTTTAAACCTATTCTCACTGGTTACTGACCTCTCTGCTAAGGTCCTTCTTATCTGCTCTATCTAGGTCCCTCGTAATTTTATACACCTCAATTAAATCTCACCTCAGCTGCCATTCCAAAGAAAACAACTCCAGTCTGTCCAATTTTTCCTTATAGCTAAAAGTCTCCATTCCTGGCAACATCTTCATACATCTTTACAGCCTTCCGGACTTAACGTTGAGTTCAACAACTTCAGATCATGAATTCTCTTTTCCATCCTTACCCCTTTTTGATCCCCTTTTTTCAAATATTTATTTTTAAATTTTTATGTATATATATTTTTCCACCTATTTTTATTATTATTTCAAAAAATTATTTCCATTCATTGTTTTGTCCCCACCTTTTAGCCTATTGCAATCTTTTTTCCCACACCGTCCCCTCCCCCCACCCTACCCCCACCAGGGCCATCTGCCACTTGCTCATTCTGCTTTCTACTCTTAATGTCACCATTAGCACCTCCTTTAGCCAGTATCACCACCATCAACACCCCTTCGACCTTTTACTTATGACATCTTTTGCAATCTCTCCTTTGCCTTCACCTATCACTGGCCTTCTATCCAGCTTCACCTGTCCCACCCCTTAAACAGTATACATTTCACCACATTTTTACTTCGCTTTAGTTCTCAAGAAGAGTCATACAGACTCGAAACGTTAACTCTGTCCTTCTCTCCACAGATGCTGTCAGATCTGCTGAGCTTTTCCAGCAATTTTTGTTTTTGTTTCAGGTTTCCAGCATCAGTAGTTTGCTTTAATCTTCATATATCTCCTTAAGAGTTGAAGTGCTTTGAAAAAGTTTTGCCCTGTGGTTCAATAACTTTACTCACGATGTGTATTTTATATCCAGTCATTGACATCTTTATCCAGGTTTACCCTGAAGAATCACTACATGTACAGCGAGGAGTTCTCTACAGGTCCTAATGGCCTGCATGATTATGGATAACTTTTAATGGTTTAAACTAAACTCTGTGCAGAAACTCTAAACTCTTTTCACAAGTACCTGGATCTGCACCTTAAGTGCTGTAAGGTGCAGGGCTATGGGCCGGGTGCAGGAAGGCGGGATTAGAAAGGGCACCTGGGTGTCCTTGGGCTGGCATGGACAAGATGGGCCAAATGGCCTCCTTCTGTGCTGTAACTTTTCTATGGTTCTATGGTGCCTGGTGTGAGGAAGTGGCGAGGTGATGACCTGGCGGGTGAATCGGAGGCCGCTTGCCAGCGAAACAGCGTATTTCCCAGTAATGTATGATTAATGAGGCAGGATTGGGATGATACGGTGTGAAAACCCACCTTTACAGACAGCGGGTAAAACATCCATTTTTCCCGATGGCTACCACACTTAGTGCAAATCTGGGATGATTCCACCCTAAGAAAAGGTTGGCAGAATTGCAATTATAGAATCTGAGCTCGAAGGATAGCGCAGTGGAATTATGCTCTGCTAAAGAAAAACTGATCAGCTTAAAGAAGTTGTCAAACTTATATAAGAGTTTCATAGATAATTCTGAAACAAAGACAACTCAACTTATCAGAGTGGGTGCTGAGCTGAATATGAAGATTCATAAGCTCAAAAAACAACTGGAAAAGAAGAAAGTACTCAAAAATTGAGGCAAATTTGTGGAAAAAGTGGGAATGAGGGTTCCATTTTTGAAATGTAAACTTCCACATACAGTCAGATGGAAAAAGCGAAAAAAGTGACAAGAAGATGATCACAATGTTCATTCACCCACCAAGAAATGAGTTAGAGTAGCAAGTACCAGCCAGCACAACAGCCGAACCGACCAAGAGGGGTTCAACATGAAACAATAGAAGAAAAGCATGAAAACAAACCCAGATGCCAGAACAACCTCCAAACCAACGAGAGAACCAGCAATGATAGAGCCTACCACTCCTCTGACAGTGATGTGACTGTGATATTGAAGGGTTAAAAGGCCTGAACCTTTGGATTCAAGGACGTGAAGGGGGGAGCTGTGGTATTGATAATGTAGTGGTGACAATTAAATGTATAATAGTAATAACAATGTAAGACATAAGATAAACTATAATCACTTAAAATGCATTTGATAAAGACTTGGGGAGGTGTAGTATAAGCATCTGGCACATAAATGGTCAATGTGGGACTAAGAACAGTCCACCCACACAATGGTGTAGGAGAGCACATGACCTGCACCCAGGCTCAGTCTAACGTTGTGCACCAGCAAGAATAGAGACAGCTCCCAACTTGTGCCCTTTACTGTATATTTGTAAATAGCCTAAGAGTCAATAAAGACTGACAGTTAACCTATATATGACTGCAAAGACTTCTTCAGGCCTACTGAACTGTATCGAACACCCTACAACATTCACTTCCAGAAAATAATGAGGATTATTTCTGGGATGTTGAGACCAACATGGCTCGAGTGGCTTCCTGTGCTAGCAAAAATTAAATTTCCTGAAAACACCTTCCTTAAAGAACACCATGGCTGACAGCTAACAAAACATTCCCAGTGTCACTAGACTTCAAAATAAATCCACACACCCATCTGAAATCCCATAGCCCCTACACACTCCACACCTTACAAAGTGACAACAGCCCCAACTCCTCATGGCACATCTCCTGGTTGACTGCAAACATCACCAACCTGTAACCTGGTAACTGAAATGAGTGATGAGGTCCCAGGTTTTAACCTTCTGAACAATCCTTAATTCTTTGAGGACAAGCCAGGTAGGATGTGGCCACTTGGTCTACAGAACAGCTGAATTGTGACTGTGGCCATCCAAGTCCAACCAAAGCCCATATACTGAACTTCTGCCCTGAGATCTCCATTCCTGGTGGTCACAACCCAACAACTAAAGCCATTGAATGGATTGTTAACCTCAACATTGAGGTTATTTATCATTTATCATGGAAACTGCTTATGTAAATGTGTTACACTATAATTATGGCCTCTTGCTAGTGAAGGCCTTGCATGTGATAACTGGCAGTAGGGCATAATTGTAGCACAACAAGTTTACATTGGTCATTTCCACTATGAATGTGGACATGGGCATTTCTAATGGAAATAAGGACAGCAAGTATGAATTTAAAGTAGAGAATGAATTACGTATGTGTGACAAGTTCAAATTATATTCCGTGTCTTTTCCTTCACATCCCCCAAACACTATTCTTGACTCCTGGCTGCGATTTTACAGGTGCTTGTGGACTTGTCCGCCAGCTGGAAAGTTGGGGGCAACACTGTCTCAACTGGTCATAGAAGCGCTGAGTGGATTTTACGGTCCTCAGGAAGTTAATTGCCTGCAGACAGGCTTCTGCTCTTCAAGAGATGATGCTCCACCCGCATGAGCTGTCGGTCCACTGATTGGCTGGCAGCTTTTCAGTCTCAATGGCGCTCTTGGTGCAGTGGCCACTGCTGGGACAGCAGCAGGCATGGACCAGCCATCATGGAGGAGGCCCTGGAGTGCTGGTAAATTCATGAGGCTCACCAGAGCTAGTGAAGCAGGCCCCAGTCGAGTAGGAAGAAGATCAGTCATGAGGGCTGGGGGAAAAGGGTCTTTCTGCAGGGATGGTCATTGCCTCTGGGAGTAGCCCTCCATGGGCCACTGGTTGCCTGATCAGGAGGGCTGCGCCCACGCTGAGTGTTCAGATTGGCCACCTAGGTATACCTGGTATCTCCCCATGTGGCAAAGCCCTTTCCTGCCACTGGTAAAATACCAGCAGTGGTTGGAGGCTCCTAATTGCCCTTAATTGGCCATTTCAGGGCCTCAAGTGGCCTAAGGGCAGACAGGAAGGTCCATCACCTTCCCTGCCATTAGTAAAATGCCAATAGCATTGGGAAAATGATGGGTACGGCATCACTTCGCCTCACACCTGATATTCCATGCACCCCGCCCCACCTCCCATCATACTCCCTGGGACCCCATAAAATCCCAGCCGCCATGTGTACTGCCAAGGGACATTACATAGAATTTAGAAACACAGAAACAAGATATTTGACCCAGCTACTCTCTGCCAGTGTTTATACTCCACACAAGCCTCCTCCAACCTCACTTCACCTAATCTTATCAGCATATTCTTGAATTTCTTTCTCCTTCCTGTATTTATCTAGCTTCCCCTTAAAGGTATCTGTGTTATTTTCCTTAACTACTCTGGTAACAAGCTCCATATTCTAACTACTCACCACATAAAGAAGTTTCTCCTGAATTCCCTATTGGGTTTATTAGTCACCATCTTATTTTTCTGACCATTAGTTTAGGATGCTCCACAATTGGAAATTTGGCCTTCCCAACAGTGGATAATCACTTCTTATACTTCAGGTTCTAGTGATATGTGCAGTCACTCTCCAATATATAGCTGCAGTTTGTATTTAGCTGAGGAAGCAAAAGTCATTTCTTCTCATTTCTGGCTTGAAGTGTTATTCCCGTGTTTCACTCCTTGCGTAAATATACCCCATATGCTTGTTGCTTGTTCAGCCTCCCTTATGTAATTGTTTCTGGAATGTTCAGTCACAAGCGATTCTCCGATCAGTAATGTATTCACGTGGAACACACCATTTGCAAGAATGAAAATATTCACCCGCACAAATGTCCCATCAACTGAATAGTGCACTGTGCATAGAATTACACATATTGCACTAGGCGCCTGTAACACAAGCGCCTCCACGTCCGTCAGCACGGTACCCTCACTTAATTTGTCAACTAACGAACAACTTCTATCATTCTGATTTTAGTTTACTGGTGTTGTTTATGCTTTATATGATTTTGGTATATTATGAGTTTGTATATCATACAGCTGATGTATGCAGAAACATCATGGACATACTCGAAATAAGCACACACACCTTTCTACCGAGCGCAATATGTAAAAGGAAGCCGTTAGTTCATGATTGAAGAAAGAAAACATTCTTAGTATACAGTATACTATAATCCCACAAAATCCCCATCAAGGGAACGCAAGGCAAAAAGTTAACCATTAATCAGCAGCGCTATTAACTGGGGTGATGATAATTGGCTTGAATTTCATGCTAAATTAACATTAATGCTCCAGGAATAACGATATATAAAGAAACATAGAGGAAGCCTAGGAGTATGTACAGTATAAATACACATGAACAATAATTTATTTTACCATAATCAACTCTATGGATGAAATTTTACACGGGCAGGTTTTACAGTCCTGCTGAAGTCAATTGACTTTTGAATGGCGCGCCACATTTTACAGCCCCACCCCCACCAAAACGGGGCCGTAAACTTCTGCCCTCTCTGTACTGTTTCAGTAAGAATCGTACAACGTTCATCAACAGTTAGTGATTAATTTTCACAAATCGTCTTTCCTTTGCCAAGTCTATGAAAATAGTTGATTCAATATTTACAAATATTTTAAATGCTCGGTTTAGTTCAGCCACCTCAGTTGGGCGGCAATACGCTGCATAATTGATGTTAGTTGCCTGACTGAAAAAGGGAATTTCAGCCAAAGTTCATGCTCCTGATCATTATTCAGTAATCCCTGCCTGAACTTGATGCATGCAGGACTGAGCTCAGCTATGATGTCTCTTCCAGTTGAATTGACTGTCAGTGCTCACTGTTGAAGCTTATTCCTAAATAAGGCATGTTTGGTTGAGGTGCCAGAGGCAACGATAACCTATGGAACCATGGCTCAGGAAGGAGCCCTCCACATCCTTAGAAGGAAGGCAGGGAGAAAATTGTTAAAAATAAAACGTTGATCTATATTCAATGAAAACATCATGCATTATGCCAGAAAAGAACTATGGGTGTAATTTTAGGCTGAGCCAGAGTTACACCATCCCTGCCATAAATGTTGGGGTGAGCCCACATTCCATGAAATGAAAGGAAATAACCCTCAACACCCGCCTCCCCCCATTCCTTCTCATCTCCATCTTAAATGAGAGACCCCTTATCTTGAAACTGTGCCCTCTTGTTCCAATTCCCCCATGAAGGGAAACATCCTTTCAGCATCTACTATGTCACTCCCTCAGAATCTTATATGTTCCAATAAGATCATGTCTCATTCTTCTAAACTGCAATGAGTATAGGGACAGCCTGCTCAATCTTTCCTCACAACAATCCTTTCATTCCAGGAACCAACCTACTGAACTTTCTCTGAAATGCTCTCAATGCAAATATGTATTTCCTTAACTAAGGAGACCAAAACTGTGCATAGTACTCAAGGTATGGTTTCACCAATGTCCTGTACAGTTTTAGCAAGCCTTCCCTTCTTTTATATTCCATCCCCCTTGCAATAAAGGCCAACATTCCATTTGCCTTCCTAATTACTCGGGAAGTGAGCAGGGAGGGGGAATGAACATTGTTCAGAGTGAGGGTGAGCCTGGAGGAGTGGGGAGGGAGGCAGTGAGCATTGTCATGAAGGAGAGGGAAGGGATGACCATTGCCAGGGGTTGAGAGGAGAAGGTAAGCAATGTTGGGGGTAAGTGAGGGGTGAGCATTGTTAGAGGGGAATGAGGGGTGAATGCTGTCATGGGTTGAGAGGAGGGTGTGAGCATTGTCAGGGCATGAGAGAGGGAGTGAATATTGTCAGATGGTGAGGCTGTGCAGTTTCAGAGGTTGACAGGTCCATTTAGAAATAGTGTAGTGAATGAACAGAAGACAGACCTTAAAGGGCGTGTCTTCAGTTCATGATGAAAAGGGGGCCTGGCTCTGCTGGAAATTTGTTCACACCCGTTGTCCCAACTCTGTCCATTGCTGGATTCAATCTGGAGCCTGGACCGGAAGGTGCAATAACTCCAGTTTAAGTGAGCTGCAGTTTAAATCACAGTCAGCAGCAGGGGCAGCCACTCCCCTGCGGACCAGAAGGCCTGGGCCAATATTTTTTCAGAAGAGAGTCTAGCCCTCCAACTGGAAGTAATCTGATTTAAATTATTCAAATTACTTGACTTAAAATACCAATACTGAACCATCTTCAATGTGTACATGGGTCAGTTTCTTCCTAAATTATATATTTTTTGACATGAAACATCTTTTTAAGTGCCTTTAAGTGCCTGTGCACCTAAAAAATATTGCTCCATTTGTAGACCCTTCCCGAACCATTGCATATCCCACCTGGAGACATGTCCAGCTTTGTGGTTGGGGTCTGATCCAGTGAATGGCATTAAGAAGTTGAAACTCTACCCTTGTGTGCTTGCTGAAGTGGCTATGGAAACTCCCTAACACTATTTGTAGAGAAGGGAAATTGCCATGTTTTCTTGGTCACTACTAATTGTTCAACCAATGCCACCAAAAGTGTATTAACTGGTCATTTTGGCCACTCCAAAGAGTGCAGTGAGCCTGCCTGTAAAAGGTTGTATCCCTCCCTTACACCTTGATGAATGGCTTATTCTGTATTGGGCCTCACCTTCACCCAGCTCTCACCAAGCAGTTGTTAGCATAGGACAATAGGCACATCCCAGTAAACCACTTTGACAGGCAGACCAAACCAGATAGCCATTAGACCTCCTACCCTCGGTGACTTATCTATCTTGGCATGTGAAGACTGATTTCAGCAGTCTGTGTGGATGAGACCAATCTAATATCCAACAGTTTTGAAGGTAGGTCAACACTGTGTTGTGGAATGCATAGAGCTTGATGATATACAGAAGATGTCCTGGTCACCCACTGCATCCGGATCTCTCTCCAGCTTCTAGACTTGTCCCGTCACTGGAACAAGATAAGTCAAGAAGAGAGAGTAAGGCTGATGATGCACAACTCTCCCTCATTATAATCCAATTCAAGCGCAAATCATGTTCTTCATTACTTTGTCTTCTGTCATCCATCATCTATCTGTCACAAGTCCTGTGGCAATGGGTGAGCGATGCAGCAGCAGGTGTGGATTCACTGGGAGCTGTAGCCTTGAACCTACACACACACAGCTCAGGCCATAGGAGCGTCTTTCTCTGGAAGGAAACAGAAGTGGAACTCAGCAGCCCTCTGAGTGACTCAGCAACCCTTTTCAAGACCACACTGGAAGGGGCTGGAAAAGGTGCCCTAAACATTGTCTACTTTACCTCCTTGGCCAGCAGGCCACAGTTGGCAGGGATTACATCAATGCAGTCATAAGTCAATCTCAAAATAGAAAGTAAAGGTGACACTAGTCACCATTGGAGTGAGGAATGTACACACCCTGATAGACAATGCCATGACCAACAAACCTGAGTCATATCAACAATTTCCAGTTTCCTGGCCCTAATTGCCTCCTCTTCACCAAGGACATCCACACCTCCATTCCCCCATCAGGATAGTCAAAGGGCTCTCCAATTCTTCCTTGGACAGCAGCCTGAACAATCCCCATCCGCCATCACTATCCGCTGCCTGGCTGAACTTCTTCTCACTGAAGAATTTTTCCTTTAACTTGTCTCACTTCCTCCAAATAAAATATATGTCAATGGGTACCCACCTGGGCCCAAGTTATGCCTGAATTTTTGTGGGGTATGTGAAACATTCCTTCTCCTGGTTCTACTCAGGCCACCTCCCACAGCTCTTCTTCCGGTACATTGATGACTGTTTCGGTGCCGCTTCACGCTCTCGTCTGAACCTGGAAAAAATTATCGAATTTGCTTCCGATTTCCACCCCTTTATCAGCTTCACATGGTCCATCTCTGACACTTCCCTTCCCTTCCTTGGCTTCTCTTTCTCCACTTCTGGTGATAGACTGTCTGCCAATATTCATTACAAGCCCACCGACTCCCAAGGCTACCTCGATTACAGCTCCTCACACTCTGCTTCCTGTAGGGCTCCATCCCATTCTCTCAGTTCCTTCGCCTCCATCATATCTTCTCCGATGATGCTACCTTCCAAAATGATGCTTCTGACATGTCTTCCTTTTTCCTTAAATGAGGGGTTCCCCCCACTGTCATTGACAGGGCCCTCAACTGTGTCCGGCCCATCTCCCGTGCATCCGCCCTCACACCTTCCTCTCCCTCCCAGAACCATGATAGGGCCCCCCTTGTCCTCACTTATCACCCCACCAGCCTCTGCATTTAAAGGATCATCCTCCGCCATTTCCGCCAACTCCAGCATGATGCTACCACCAAACACATCTTCCCCTCACCCTCAACATTTCATAGGGGCTGTTCCCTCCATGACACCCTGGTCCACTCCTCCATCACTCCCATCACCTCATCCCCTTCACACGGCACCTTCCCATGCAATCACAGAAGGAGCAACACCTGCCCCTTTACCTCCTCCCTCCTCACCATCCAAGGGCCCAAATACTCCTGTCAAGTGAAGCAGCACTTTACTTGCACCTCCTTCAATTTGGTCTACTGCATTCGCTGCTCCCAATGCGGTCTCTTCTATATTGAGGAGACTAAATGCAGACTGAGCTTTGCTGAACAACTTTGTTCAGTCTGCAATCATGACCCAGACCTTTCTGTCGCTTGCCATTTCAATACACCACCCTGCTCTCATGCCCACATGTCCATTCTTAGCCTGCTGCAATGTTCCAGTGAAGCCCATCATAAACTGGAGGAACAGCACCTCATCTTCCGATTAGACACTTTACAGCCTTCTGGACTTAACATTGAGTTCAACAACTTCAGACCATGAACTCTCTTCTCCACCTTTACCCCTTTTTTAATCCAGTTATTTTTTTATTTTCATTTATTTGTTTATTCATTTTTTTAAAATGTATTTGTTTATTTATGTTTTATCCTTTTTCACCCAAACCTCACCCCAACAGGGCCATCTGCCATTTGTTTTTATGTTTTGCTTCCATTGAGTGCTGACCCTTGTTCTGCTTTTAAGACGTTCTGCTATCTTACTTTTATGCCATTATCAACACGCTCTTTAGTCTTTAACACTATCTCTAATGCTTCCCTTGTCCTGTGTCCATGTCATCTTTGTCCATTTTCTCTTGAGCTCCCACTTATCCCTGACCTTCTATTTTGCTCCATCTGCTCCACCCCTTCTTAAACAGTATAAAATCCATCAAATTTCTACTGCTCTTTAGTTCTGAAGAGGAGTCATACAGACTCAAAACATTGGCCAGATTTTCGGGTTGGTGAGCGGAGGCAGGGCCCGCTCACCGATGTGAAAATTGATGCACGGTGATGTCGGGTGTGCATCCCGACGTCACTGCACATCATTCAGGTCTTGAGTTTGGCGGGTGCGCACCGGAGTTGGGTCATGCTGGGTGGGCCTTAATTGGCCCGCCCATGTAAAATCGGCTATGCGCCGGCCCACACCCGCTCCCATCCAACCCCCTCGACGGGGAGAAAATTCTCCCCATTAACTCTGTTTCTCTCTCCACAGATGCTGTCAGACCTGCTGAGTTTTTCCAGGAATTTCTATTTTTATTAATCTGAGGGAGGGGTTACTCTTGTCAGTGGAGAGCTGGCTGGGTACAATGTCCAGATGGCTGCCATCAGTTCAAGGAAATTTGTGCATGTTACATGTTATTTTGGAGTGTCTCTGGAAAAGAAGAATGATGCAAAGTTGGTGTAGAATCTGCTGTCATGAACTGTCTTCTCAGTAAGTTGTCTTGCCTTTCCAGGGGTGTTAATAATCATCTCATGGTGCTTTAACTCCCCCTGAAGGGCAACAGACAAGCAACTCTCATCAGTGTGTATACTCCTATATGAGCGACCCTGATGAAGTCAAGATGAATTCTATGATGAGCTTTACTCAGATTGGTACAGATTGCTACTGCACCAAAGTCAGACAAGCTAATTATTCTTGGTGACTTCAGTGCAAGTGTTGGTGTGGATCACCAGGCATGGGAAGAGGTCATTGGGAAAAACAGGTTAGGGATTGTAACAGCAATGGTATCCTCTTGAACATGATCTCTTAATCACCAACATTGTTTCCCACATTCCTAATCACAAAAAAATGTCTTGGATGTACTCTTGTTCTAACCATTGGCATCAAATCAACTATGTCATCACCAGGCAGAGGCACAGGCAGGATGTATGCATAACAATGTGCGGCATTGACTGCTGGACTGACCACCATCTTATCATTTCAAATCCAAACATCAAGAAATACCAACAATGAGACAAATGCAAGAATTGCCAGAGAAGTATACCTTTGGCAGATTTTGAACATCAGTCTGGGAATGAAGAGGAGTAAGTCTGCCTACCAGAAGTCTATAGAGCTGCCCACTTTGCTCTACAGGTGTTAGACTTGTGCTGTCTACCAGCGTCATGCCAAAAAGCTCAACCACTTGAGCGGCCTTTGGAAGCTTCTAAAGATCAGATGGCAGGACAAAATATCAGATACTGCAATGCACATTCGAGCTGGAATGCTAAGTATCTACACCATATAGAGACAGTCATGATTGAGTTGGTCATATAGTCAGAATGCCTGGCACTCAGTTTCCAAAGCAAATCTTCTATGGAGATCTTGAGTCTGATGTGTGCTCTTATGGAGGTCAAAGTAAGTGCTACAAGGATGTGTTGAAGGCTTCACTTAGCAGTTTTGATATCAACTCCAAGTCCTGGATGAAGCTCATTCAGGATCGCTGCACCTGACATTATCGAATAAAAAATGGTGCAGCCTGCTTCAGAAGTAAGCACATGTAAAGACTTGATGGAGTGGACAGGTTTTAGCAAGAAACAGATAAACCTTATTACGGAGAGTTTTAGAGGTGCTACATGATTGATCAGGACTCTCGTCATGAAGCCCCAGCCCCTGGATTGCGCGTGCTTAGGGGTCATTGGTTGGAGCTTCCCAGAACATCACATGACCCCTGATAGACAATAGGAGGGACTATACTCTCAGCTACTACATTTCCACCCCCTTTAGTTTTTTACAATTTCTATTTAAAGGGAAACATTTGAATATCCGACAACATATACAATATATAATTTCAGGTGATTAAAGATCAAGTCTCTGAGGCACTCTCCTTGTACGGCTCGAGCGACATAGCTCTACCACTTGAGGTTGCTCAAAAGAATAGACAGGATCTGGAACTGAAACATGAGATACATCATCAGAAAGTGGAGTTCAAGCTTTGGCAACTCTGCAGTGACATTGGGCATGTCAGCCACCTCAGGAATTGATGGTTCATCGTTAGTCACAGGTGGAATAGTTGGTTGTTGGAATATCTCTCTAACACGAATATGATCTACGTGCTTATAGACGATTCTATCTTCCACTTGTACTTTGAAAGATCATGGACCAGCCTCTGAGACAATGGTTCCATTGTCCACATCCGAAACAGGGTCCACTTCCAAAATTTCACACTAATACTGTGTCACCGACAGTGAATATGCGAGATTTGCTTTATATGTCGTGTTTAAATTTTTGATTACTCTGATTCTGTTCCACCTTCCCTTCTAAATTTGGAAACACCAGGCTTAACCGTGTACATAGGCAGCGTTTCATCAATAATTCAGATGGGGTTGAACCCATTGTCGAATGTGGTGTTGTACGATAACTGAAAAGAAAATGGGAAAGTCAACATTCTAGAACACCTTCTGATAATCTTTTCAGAGCAGACTTGCAAGTTTATACAGCTCTCTCGGCTATACCATTCAATGAGGGATGCCAAGGAACTGCCTTTATATGGTGGATTCCATTCAGATTCATGAATTTCTGAAACCCTGTACTGATAAAGGCTATACCGTTATCAGAAACAACAATTTCAGGTAGGCCACGTATGCTAAAACAGTGAGCAGCTTCTCAATATTTCTGCTCGATGTTGGTGATTTGACTTTGTATACATCCATCCCTTGTGAATGTGCATCTACAATCAACAAAAACTTGGTACTAAGAATGGTCCTACATAATCGATATGTAGTCTAACCCAGGGTCGACCAAGTCACTCCCACGGATGCAAGGGAGCTGAGACAGGCAACTTCTATTGTTACTGACAGTGGAGACAGTGCTTGACCATGCTTTAAATGTCACTGTCATGCCTGGCCACCATACATAGCTTCACACAAGCATTTTTATCTTTGATATGCCTTGATGTGCACTATGAAGCTTTTTTAAGCGTGGTTCTCTACCTTGTGGGATGACAACACTTGATCTCCACAATAAAATTCCATCTTGACAGTTTAACTCTGTGTTTCTGGTATGGAATGGTCTCAAATCTTCAGATACAGGCGAATTTGACCATCCTTGCAAAACAATGTCTCTGACTTTCAAAAATATTGGGTATCTGTTCACCCAACTTCTCATTTGCTTCACACGCACAGGCGAAGAATCCAAGAAACTCAGTAATAGCACTACTTCTTGTGGAACAGGAACATGTACAATCTATATGGTAGTGGAAGACAATTGAGTGCATCCACGTTTGCAATGTGTAAACCAGGGCAGTACAGAAAAGTATACTCATATGCAGATAATATCAGAGCCCAACTTTGTACCTTCCTGATGCTACTGGCAGAATGGCCTTATCCTTACTGAACAAACCCATTAATGGTTTATGGTCTGGCACAATGGCGAAATGTTGTCCAAGTAGGTACTGGTGGAATCTTTTCACCCCGATAAGTACCACCGATAAGCCTTTCTTTTCTATCTGGGAATAACTCTTTCCAGCTGTGGAGAGGGTTCTCAAGAAATTGCCAATAGGCCTTTCTGATCCATTTTCCATTCTATGTGATAACACAGTTCCTACACCATAAGGAGAGGCATCATATGTTAATACCAAATCTTTCAATGAGTCATAGTTTACCCATAAACAAGACTAATGCAGCAGTTTCTTTACTTCCACAAAGGCTTCTTCCTGTTGTGAATTCCATGACCAACAGTAGTTTTTTTTTAACAACAAGTGTAATGGTGCCAGCACACTTGATAAGTTAGGCAAGAAGAGGCTAGAGTAGTTGATCATACCCAGGAAAGACTTGAGTTTGGTTACATTGGACAGTAAGGGTGCAGCTGTTATTGCCCGAACTTTTTCTTCTACTGGATCCAAACCCATGGTGTCCACCCTGTGACCCAGGTAAGTAACTTCTGGTGCTTGAAATGTGCATTTTTCCTCCTTTAAGCGTACGCTGGCTTCCATGAACCTTCTTAGCACCTCCTCCAGGTTGGGCAGGTGTTCGGTCTTGGTTGACCCTGTGATTAGAACGTCATCTAGGTATACTACCACTTGGGGAAGTCCTTGCAAGAGTGTCTCCATTGTTCTCTGGAAGATAGCTCATGCAGACGATACTCCAAAGGGTAGTTGAGTATACTGATAAATACCTTTGTGTGTGTTAACGGTCACATATTCTTTTGATGTGTTGCCCAGTTCTAGTTGCTGGTAGGTGTGGCTCATATCCAATTTTGTATAGGACTTGCCTCCAGCCAGCTTTGCATACAAGTCATCTATCCTTGGAATGGGGTGCTTGTCTAGTTTTGCTGCCTTGTTTATGGTCAATTTATAATCCCCACAATTGTGTGTGGATTGGTTAGGCTTAACCACTGGAACTATGGGTGTTGCCCACTCCAAGAATTAGATAGTTTGGATATTGCCCAGCTGGCACAATTCTGCATTCACCTTCTCCTTCAATGTATAAGGCACAGGTCTGACCTTAAAGAAATGTGGTGTCACCAGGGGATCCACATACATCTTGGCATGCACGTCTTTTAGCTTCCCTAATAATCCCAAAAAACCATGTTGTGCTTTCTTAGCAGTTCAGGAACTCCTCCTGATTTCAGATGAAACATCTCAGACCAGTCAAGCTTGACCTTCTGTAACCAGCCTCAGCCTAAAAGACTGGGTCCTTCTCCTTTCATTATTGTCACAGGCAGCTGGGTTGCCTGCAAGACACTGGTACTGTGGCGATGCCCATTACTTGAATAGATTTTCCCACATATGTCCTTAATTTAGCGGTTGTCCGCTCCAAGTTTATTGGCTGAGCATCTTCAGTAAGGTACTTGAAAGTGTACTCTCCTACCACTGTAGTTGAGGCACCTGTATCCATTATTAGTGGCTTCTCATTAACTTGGATTGTGACAGTGATAGGTTCAGTTTTCACAGAGGTTACCTTATACAGGGAATTAAAGTTGGTGCCTGCAACTTCAGGTTCTGCTGTATTCTTTAATTCGATCATGTTGGTTTGCTGCTTTGCAGGCTGCTTTGACTTTGCCCGGCATTGCCTTACTACATGACCTTTCTTATGGCAGTAATGACATCTTGCCTCCTTGAGTTTACAGCTCTCTGGCCTGTGGTCACCTTCACATCTATAACAATTTAATCTTGAAGTCGCTGCTGAAGCATTTCTATGAGGCCTGATCATGTTTCTCACAGCGGACATTGCCTCTCACTTCGGTGCTGTGTGTCTGGTTTTCACACCATGCTCGGCAATAGGTTCCCGCCCCACATAAAGAACGACGCCATGTTCTCTGCGAGTGTCTCACAGCACTTTCCATGGCGAGGGAGATTTCAGGGTCACGCTTAAAGTTGATGTTGACCTTGGTGAGTAAACAGTGCTGTATGGCATCATCTTTAACTCCACAAACTAATCGGTCCCACAGCATCTCAGTTAATGTGTCCCCGATGTCCCAATATTCTGTCAACTGCTTCAGGTTCGCTACATAGGTTGTGATGGGCTCTCCCGGGGCTCTAACTCTGGAGTTAAATTTAAAACGCTGCATTATTACAGATGGCTCCGACTGGAAAAGCATTTTCACAAGGTCCACTCATTCATTTTAGGACTTAGAATTGGACACGCTTGGGTCCATCAGGTTGCGAATGAGATTGTATGTCTCACTGTCACATACACTCAAAAGGATAGTTTTCTGCTTTTCCTCCCTGATATTCTCGTTCGCTA
Source organism: Carcharodon carcharias (assembly GCF_017639515.1). Lineage (NCBI taxonomy): Eukaryota > Metazoa > Chordata > Chondrichthyes > Lamniformes > Lamnidae > Carcharodon > Carcharodon carcharias. The sequence continues at coordinate 55,066,836 of NC_054477.1, read as the reverse complement.
TGAAATGAAATCCAAGGCACTCTACATACTGACTCCAGTCTTCCATAGTCACATCATATGGATCACTTCTGCTGAAGAATGGTGTGTCTGGTGAATTGTTTTTTTTTCTTTTTTAAGATTCGCTTTACTCGTGGTAACAGGGAGAGGTGAAGAGTCTTTACCCTTGTTGCCAAATGTAATGACTCAATGGAGCGGACAGGTTTTAACGAGAAACATATAACTTTATTACAGAGAGCTTTTCAGGTGCTACATGCTCAATCAGGACTCTCGTCAGGAAGCCCCACCCCCCTGGGTTGCTCTCACTTAGGGCTCATTGGTCGGGGCCTCCCAGAACATCACGTGACTCCTGATAGACAGCAGGAGGGGCTTTACCCTTAGTTACTACAACATATATCAGAGGCAGAGAGAAAACGTAAGGAAAGGAAATCCTGAACCAAAACTCATCCAAAATTCAATCATCTTTGGTATGCAGTCCGATTTGCAGCAGAACCTTCTGGCCGCAGTTCGGCCTGAGCAGTCACCAATGTACCCACCGGAACCCTACTATATACTATAGATGATGAACATGGTTATCTTCCCCTCGAAGGATGAACAAGAATTGGTCATTTATGCTGTTGCTATTTGTGGGGCTATGCTGTGCATAAACTGGCTGCTGTGTTTACCTCCCAACCAACAGTGACTGCCCTTCAAAAGTAATTTGTTGGCTGAAAGTGCTTAAGGATGGCCGGGGGATGTGAAAGATATTATATAAATGTTTTTATTTCCTTTTAAAGCAATGGTTATACCACAGAACATTACATTGCATGATCTATCTTTGAATTTTGAGACAATCCTCATGTACCTAACTTCTAAGGCACCTAATATTCTTTTACCCAGTGTCTTGTAAGGCAGTAATTCACCATTTATCTTATAGGAAGGAAACTAAATTGATGTTAAATCATGGTTCCTCTCAACATATAAACTGCAAGATGACCTGTCAGGATTTAAGCATCTTACATCTTTAAACATTAGCTGTATTTTCAAATACTGCATTGACTATTTTATAAAGATCAGCAATCCTTTGCACAAGAAATATTCAGATGCTCAGATTATAAAGTGATAGTCGTGTTTTAAGGCTGCTTTTCTGTTCTCCTTTAGATTACAGGAGAAATGAACACTCACATCTACAGCTGCAAATCTTGTCATTATCAGTTCTTTTGATACTCCAGACAGTCATTGTATATAATGTTTGAGAAAGTAAAGTGATAAGTTGGTTGAAATTCATGTGTTGCGCTAGCAAGCTCTAATGGATGTTCTGATTTCAGATGATGGATTTTTTTTTCTTTACTGAAGCCTATAAATACTTTCCACAAAGAGGAATCATGCCTGCCCTGGAAATACAATTTTAATCACTTCTGTACACAGTCTTGTCAGCTTACTTGATGAGAATCTCCAGGGTGATTCGATTGCATAATTTAGTCATTTCAGAGTGTCAAATCATAGCATATTTATAGTGAATGAAGGAAGGAAAAACTGAGCTCTACAGCTTTGTTTTCTAACAGGATAGATTAAAAAGAAATCCTATTTCTTGACCATTCAGTACACTTAACTTTAGAAAAACATGGGGTGTGAAATTCATTCCTGATGGCAATTTTGCTGTTGTGTGTGTCACCACCAGCCACTTCCTGCTTTGCCCCCACAAAATTCCGGCGTCACCAGCAACTGATCTACCAACATATTCTTTCACTCCCTCAACCACTGACACACAAAGTGGAATTTTCCCACCCCACCAAAACCTGGTGGGTTTTGTGCCAGGCAGGAGTGGAAAATTTAGAGAGAGGCCAAAAATCATATTCCCACAAACAGGAAATCAGTTCAGAATTTTCCCATCACTGCTTTCATGGCGGGCTGATGGTGAGTCAGGTTTCCTGCTGATCCATGTCGGCATCCCCATCTGCATGGATTACTATGTCATGGATTCTCATTAAAAACATTACTCGCCAGAATCGCTCCTCCCAATCTTGCACCATACCAGCAGGAAACTAGATCGCTCCAAATTACGTTTGGAAATAAGTGGCATGCAGTTGTCCACCATCACTTCGCTCATGACTTTGAGATGTGTGCAACTTTCAAAGGCTACCCACAACAGCGCCACTCCAGGTTCTTACCAGTGCCAGTGAGACACCAGTGAGAGGCTAGCATTGCAACAGGGGTTGGGGGTAGGGGGGAGGTGGTGGAATGGGGTGGGGGAATGATGACAGAGACATGGGGGACATTGGGCTGTGGTGGGGTGGAAAGATTATGACGGGGAAAGGAAGATGAATACGCTGGGGACAATGGGCTATGGTGCAGTTGGTGGGGGAAGGACGACAGAGACGTGGGGGACAATGGGCTATGGTGCAGTTGAAGAGTGGGGAGACGATGGCAGGCAGAGGGGAGACAGGGTTGGGGAAGCCAGAGCCCAGCAAGGAAGACTAGAATGCAAACACAGAAGGAGGTGGATGGAAATTGAACTGTATAAATGGGAGGGGATGCACGCAGAATATGATGGACAGATTGCACAAAGACTCATGGAAGTGGGGGGAGGGGAAAGGCTCACACATGAGGAACGGGTTGCACAAAGACCCTTGGGGAGGAGGGAAGAGAGACTGTGTTGTCATCTATAAAGAAGGAACAGGAGGGCTCATTGAAAGACAGTCATCGTCACTAATCTGGGGCCACGAGGTCAAGAAACAAGGCTGTATCAGTGAAAAGCTAATAGTGCAGATGGAGCTCTAGGACATGACACTGGCTTTCTGTTTGTGAGTGTGATGTTGACCATATTGGCCCAGTATTTATTAATTGGGACAAATTGTTTAGTGTGATTTCAAACCACTCCAATGTCTATAAGGAATGAAACCAGATGAACCACTAGGCATTGACTTAGGCACCGGTAACCACAAGGGCAAACTCAGCCCTGTCGACCCTGCAAGGTCTTCCTTACTAACATCTGGGAGCTTGTGCCAAAATTGAGAGAGCTGTCTCACAGACTAGTCAAGCAGCAGCCTGACCCTTAGTCATACTCATAGAAACATACCTTACAGATAATGTCCCAGACACCACCATCACCATCCCTGGTTATGTCCTGTCCCACTGGCAGGATAGAACCAGCTGAGGTGGCAGTACAGTGGTAAGCAGCCGGGAGGGAGTTGCTCTGGGAGTCCTCAACATCGACTCCAGACCCCATGAAATCTCATGGCATCAGGTCAAATATGGGCAAGGAAACCTCCTGCTGATTACCACATACTGCCCCCTCAGCTGATGAATCATTGCTCCTCCATATTGAACACCACTTGGAGGAAGCACTAAATGTGACAAGGGCAGAATATACTCTGGTTGAGAGACTTCAACATCCATCACCAAGAGTGCCCCAGTAGCACCACTACTGACCAAGCTGGCTGAGTCCTAAAGGTCTTGGCTGCTAGACTGGGTCTGTGTCAGGTGGTGAGAGAACCAACAAGAGGGAAAAATTACTTGACCTCATCGTCACCAATCTGCCTGCCACAGATGCATCTGCCCACGACAGTATTATAGAAACATAGAAAGATAGAAGCTAAGAGCAGGAGTAGGCCATTTGGCCCTTTGAGCCTGCTCCGCCATTCATTATGATCATGGATGATCATCCAACTCAATAGCCTGCTCCCGACTTCTCCCCATATCCTTTGATCCCTTTCACCCCAAGAGCTATATCGAACTCCTTCTTGAAAACATACAAAGTTTTGGTCTCGACTACTTTCTGTGGTAGCGAATTCCACAGGCTCATCACTCTCTCGGTGAAGAAATTTCTCCTCATCTCAGTCCTAAATGGTCTACCCATATCCTCAGGCTGTGACCCCTGGTTCTGGACTCCCCCACAATCGGGAACATCCGTCCTGCATCTACCCTGTCTAGTCCTATTAGAATTGTATAGTTTCCTATGAGACACCCCCTCATTCTTCTGAACTCCAGCGAATATAATCCTACTTGACTCAATCTCTCCTCATATGTCAGTCCCGCCATCCCAGGAATCAGTCGGGTAAACTTTCACTGCACTCCCTCTATAGCAAGTACATCCTTCCTCAGATAAGGAGACCAAAACTGCACACAATATTCCAGGTGTGGTCTCACTAAGGCCCTGTACAATTGCAGCAAGACATCCCTGTTCCTGTACTCGAATCCTCTGGCTTTGAAGGCCAACATACCATTTGCTTTCTTTACCACCTGCTGCTCCTGCATGCTTACCTTCAACGACTTCAAGGACACCCAGATCTCATTGCACGTTCCCCTCCCTCAATTTATAGCCATTCAGATAATAATCTGCCTTCCTGTTTTTGCTACCAAATTGGATAACCTCACATTTATCCACATTATACTGCATCTGCCATGCATTTGCCCACTCACTCAGCTTGTCCAAATTGGTAGGAGTGCACAGTCCTTGTGGAGACAATGTCCAGTCTTCACATTGAGGATACCCACCATCGTGTCGTGTGCCACCACCACCATGCTAAATAGGATAGATTTCAAACAGACCTAGCCATTCAAGACTGGGCGACCATGAGGCGCAGCAGCAGCAGAATTGAAATCAACCACAATCTGTAACCTCATGGCCTGCCATATACCCCACTCTACTATTACAACCAAGCCAGGGTATCAACCCTGAATCAATAAAGAGTGCAGGAGGGCATGTCAGGAGCAGCACCAGGCATAACTAAAATGAGGTGTCAGCTTGGTGAAGCTACAACTCAGGACTACTTGCATGCCAAACAGCATTAGCAGCAAGCAATAGAAAGAGTTAAGCGATCCCACAACCAATGGATCTGATTTAAACTCTGCAGTCCTGCCATATTCAGTTGTGAATGGTGGTGGACAATTAAACAACTCACTGGAAGAGAAGGCTCCACAAATAACCCCATCCTCAATGATGGAAAAGCCCAGCACATCAGTGCAAAAGATAAGGCTTGAAGCATCTGCAACAATCTTTAGCCAGAAGTGCCAAGTGGGTGATCCATTTCAACCTCCTCCAGAGGTCACCAGCATCAGAGATGCCAGTTTTCAGCCAATTCAATTCACTCCACGTGATATCAAGAAACAGCTGAAGGCACTGGATACTGCAAAACCTATGGGCCCTGACAATATTCTGGCAATAGCACTGAAGACTTGTGCTCCAGAATTTGCTGCCCCCCACCCCCCAGCACAACACCCCGCAACCCCCCCACCCCTGCCCCACCACCACTACCCCAACTATGCTGTTCCAGTACAATTACAACTCTGGCCCAGGTATACCACTTCACAAAACTCCAACCCGGCCAATTGCTGCCCCACCAGTCTACTCTCAATCATCAATAAAGTGAAGGAAGGGGTCATCAATAGTGCTACCAAGTGGCACTGGCTCAGAAATAACCTGCTCACTGACACCCAGTTTCGGTTCCACCAGCTCCTGATCCCATTACAATCTGGGTCCAAACATGGACAAAAGATCTGAACTCCCGAGGTGAGGTGAGAGTGACTGCCTTTGACATCGAGGCTGCATTTGACCGAGTGTGGCATCAAGGAGCCCCAGCAAAACTGGAGCCAATGGGAATCAGGGAAAATTCTCCGCTGGTTGGAGTCATACTAACACAAAGGAAGATGGTTGTGGTTGTTGGAGGTCAGTCATCTCAGCTCCACGACATCACTGCAGGAGTTCCTCGGGGTAGTGTCCTTGGCCCAACTATCTTACAGCTGCTTCATCAATGACCTTCCTTCCATCATAAATTCAGAAGTGAGGATGTTCGCTAATGATTGCACAATGTTCAGCACAATTAGCAACTCCTCAGATACTTGCATGCAGCAAGACCTGGACAATATCCAGGCTTGGGCTGACAAGTGGCAAGTAACACAAGTGCCACACAAGTGCCAGGCAATGATCATCTACAGCAACAGAGAATCCAACTATTGCCCCTTGACAATCAATGGCATTACCATTACTGAATCCCCCACTATCAACATCTTGGGGGCTACCATTGACCAGAAACTGGATTGGACTAGCCATAGAAATACTGTGGCTACAAGAGCAGATCAGAGGCTAGGAATCCTGTGGCAAGTAACTTACCTCTTGACTCCCCAAAGCCTGTCCACCATCTACAAGGCACAAATCAGGAGTGTGATGGAATACTCTCCACTTGCCTGGATGAGTGCAACTCCAACAACACTCAAGAAGCTTGACACCATCCAGGACAAAGCAGCCTGTTTGATTGGCACCACATCCACAGACACTCACTACCTCCACCATCCATGCACAGTGGCAGCAGTGTGTGCCATCTATGAGATGAACTGCAGGAACTCACCAAGGTTCCTTAGATAGCACCTTCCAAACCCATGATCACCACCATCTAGAAGGACAAGAGCACCAGACACATGGGAACACCACCACCTGGAAGTTCCCTTCCAAGCCACTCAACATCCTGACCTAGAAATATATTGCTGTTCCTCCACTGTCGCTGGATCAAAATCTCGGAAACCCCTTCCAAACAGCACTATGGGTTTACCTGCATCATATGGGCTGCAATGGTTCACAAAGGCAGCTCACCACCACTTCTCAAGGGCAATTAGGGATGGGCAATAAATGCTGGCCATGCTAAGATGCCCATATCCCATGAATGAATAAAAAAAAAATCTGTTGCATCTATCAGTCCACAGGGAGAGAAAGCATTGTATAATGGAGCCTGCGCTCAATGCTGCCTTCTTGATGGCAGTGATCCGATTGAGGAGGAGAAGAAAGACCCGGCACTGTCTAGAGCAGCTTTGAGAGGTGGCCTGGCCTCAGGCCTATTGTTCACTGGAGCCCCAGCAATATCCAGAAGATGAGGAGGATCAACTCATCCCACAGATGAACTGCCACAACCAAGGGTCTACCGAAAAAGACTCTCCTTTCTGGAGATGAGTGAAAGACAATGTCACACACATCTGCACTTGTCAAAAGATGTGGTGGATCATATCTGCCACATTCTGCAGGAGGATCTAGAGATCCGAGACCTCGAGGGCCCTGGCTAGCTTTAGTCTCCTGCTTTGGGGCAGGTGCACCCTCCTTGGCCTGTACAGATGGAGGTGATGGGGTCATAGGTAGAGGGGTTTGGGATTGGCTGAACACTCTCAAAGCCACATGGGCGGGCAGTCCTGGGTCTCCAGCTGCTGGTCCTTTTCCTTGTGGGTGCCCAAGGGCCCCTGCCTGACTCCCTAAGAAGGGGCACCGGGAGGGAGGTCAAGGTGCCCTGCCGCCCCTCTAGCTTAGTCACTGATGGATCCCAGCAGTGCCTATAGCGATCGAGTACAGGTCTGAGCACAAATCCAGATGGATCTGTTGGACCAAGGTCTCCAAGGTGGCTGTCACCTTCCCCATGGAGACCTAAACGTGCTCACATGTTGGAGCCATGACATAAGACAGAACACAGGCAGACTCTTCCATCCATCATTCTTGCCTCTTGAATCTCTGCCTGATTTTCAACCACCTGTCATTGCATCTCCAGCACTTGTGAGATGGCCGTTTCCAGAGGCTTATCACCTGACTCGGACTTAGCAGGTGCTTGATCTCCTGCAGTCCTCCGAGTGCCAAGGACCTGGGCTGTCACTGCCTCTGACTGCTGTGGAGATGTGTCAGTAAGGTATTTCCCAGGAAGTGACCCCAAGCCTAAGGTAGAACAATGATCCACCGGGGTGTGTGTCTCTGAGCTGATGGAGGGTTCAGATGAACGCAGTGACAGGTATTCTTCAAATGGATCTTCATCACCTACCTCTGAGTGGCCTGGGGGCTAGGGAAAAGTGATGAGGTAGCTCTGTCAATTAAGGATGACATTAATACAGGAGTAAGAGATGATCTTAGCTCCAAAGTATAAGATGTAGGATCAGTTTGGTTAGAGATAAGAAATGGGAAAAGTAAGAGGTCAGGAGTAGTTTGTAGGTTCCCCCAACGGTAATTACACTGTAGGATAGAGTATTGAGCATGAAATAAATGAGGCATGTAAGAAAGGCACTCCAATAATTATGGGCGACTTTAATCTACATGTAGATTGGACGAAACGGGCTTTGTTGCCTGTGCCGGTCTGTCAGGACTGGCTGCTGCCTGTAACAGAGAGAAGATAGGTTTAATTCATGAACAGGCTGAATACAACATTTCATGTCACTCACTGAGAATGTCAGGCTGTGATCAACTCATGGAGGGCTCATCCATACTCACTTGCAGGGAGAGACCGATCTCACCTTCTCCACAGGGGCGATCTCTCTACTCCCCTGTGGCATCTTCCTCAAATTGGGAGAGCTCCTGGATGTTGGCCATCCCTCCTGCAGTCTGGGATCCCTCTCCTTTTGTGGGCAAGTTTGGTCTGCATGAAGGCAAATGGATGGAATGCTATGAGAAGAGATGGAGGAGAGGTTGGGAATCATGCAGGTCTATTGTGTGCTGAGCCCTCCCCCGGTAGGGCTGAGGACGGAGTTTGTGCAGCATGATAGATGAGATGCTGTTGATGTTAAAGTGCCCATGAGACAATCAGTGCTGATGTGTTTTCCGCTAATATTGTGTGGGATCCCTGAGCAGTGTAACCCTTTGAGTACATGATGCCATTATGAGAGTGTGAGATTGGAGTGAGCTGAAGGCTGACTTACCCTGGTGGAGCGGATGAGATCATTCAATCCTCTTCCTGCAATGGATGGTGTTTCTCAGATGGGCACCCAACAAGCTCATCTCCCTTGCAACTGCCTCCCAGGCTGGCAAAGTGAAGCTGGTGAGCCTCCTGAAGACATTCCTCAGGTACAGGACATCCCGGTGCTGGTGAACGCCATGGATGAGGACATCAAGGGAGTCATTGCTGAACCTTCTTGCAGCTTTTTTCTTGGGCGCAACCATATCAAGACGTTACCTTCACACAGCTGGGCTGGAAAGAGTGAATGTCTGTGTTTGGCTGGTGTTTAAATATGGCGCCTGGACATTCAACCCCATTAAGCAAAGATGGAGTGGAAAAATCAGCATCTGCCCTGCCACATGATTTGGAGAGATGCTTACCAATGTAGAATTAATTAGCTTCTGGGCGTGAAATCGGGCGTGCTTTCCCGCCATGCCACCCAATGGGAAATGCACCATGAAACCTGCCCGCCTCTGCACTTAGTCTCCAAAATGGAAAATTATGCCCATAATGGCAGCAATGTATACTATATATAAGATGCATGCAGCAACTCACTTAGGCTCCTCTAACAGTAAATACGATTATAGAGATGAATGCCTGACTCAAAGATTGGTGTGGCAGAAATGGGTTTTGATTCATGGGGCACAGGCACCCATACTGGGGAGCTGTACCATTGGCACAGTGTTCACCTGAACTGTGCTGGGGGCAGTGTTCTGGTGAACCATATAAATAGGGCGATACAGAGGGCTTTAAACTAAAAAGTTGGGAGAAGGGATCATGTGAGGGGAGATGTGGTAAATTAAAGGGAAATGACAAAGTAATAGAACAGAGTAGTGATTTGGGTAATGATAACCAGAGTCTAGCAGGAGGGGACAGAGCATATAAATTTAAGCCAGCATATAAGGCCAGCGATTGCAAAAAATGTTAAAAAGGCAGAGTTAAAGTCTGTGTATCTTAATGCGCACAGCATTCATAACAAAATGGATCAATTGATAGCACAAATAGAAATAAATATGTATGACCTGATAGCCATTACAGAGGCATGGTTGCAAGGTGACCAATACTGGGACATGAATATTAAAAGGTGTTTAACATTTTGGAAAGACAAGAGGCTAGGAAAAGGTGGTGGGGTAGCTCTATTAATTAAGGATGACATTACTACAGTAGTGAGAGATGATCTTAGCTCAAAAGTACAAGATGTAGGATCAATTTAGTTAGAGATAAGAAATGGGAAATGTAAGATGTCACTTGCAGGAGTAGTTTATAGGTCCCTTAACAGTAGTTACACTGTAGGACAGAGTATCAAGCAAGAAATAAATGAGGCATGTAAGAAAGGTACTCCAATAGTTATGGGTGACTTTAATCTACATGTAGATTAGATGAATCAGATGCACAAAAGTAACCTACAAAATGAGTCCATGGAGTATGTTCAGGAAAAATTCTTAGAGTAGTACATTCTAGAGCCAACCAAGGAGCAGGCTAGTTAGACCTGGCAATGTGCAATGAAATAGGATTAAGCAATAACCTCATCGTAAAGGAGAGTCTAGGTGATAGCAATCATAACATGATAGAATTTCAAGTTCAGTTTGAAAGTGAGAAATATGGGTTGAAGATTAGTGTTTTAAGCCTAATTAATGGTAATTATAAGGGTATGAAGGTGGAGTTGGCTGAAGTGAACTGGGAAACTAGGTTAAAAGGTAAGACAGTAGAGATGCAGTGCAGATTTTAAGGAAGTATTTACTACCTGTCAGCAAAGACATATTCTAGCAAGAAAAAAATATTCTTTTTGAAGGATGCATAATTTGTGGCTAAATAAGAAAGTTCAGGATCGCATCAAAAAATAAGAAACACTGTACAATTCTGTGAAGATTAGTGGTAGGCTGAAGATTGGACAGATTTTAAGAACCAGCAAAGAATGACAAAAAAACAGGGGGGATAAATTTGGGTATGAGAGAAAGCTAGCTAGTAATATAAAAACAGATAGTAAGAGTTTCTACAAAAAGGAAAAGAGTAACTAAAGTGACTGTTGGTCTTCGAGAGAGTGAGTTTGAGGAAATAATAATGGAACCAAGGAAATGGTGAAAGCGTTGAACAGGTATTGCATGGTCTTCATTGTAGAATTATTATAACACTTCCCAAAGGTATTTGAAAATCAAATGATGAAAGGAATCAACAAATGGAAAACAATTACCATCACCAGGGAAAAGGTGCTGGGACAAGTATTAGACCTAAAGGCTGACAAGTCTCCAGAGCCTGATGTCCTGCATTCTAGCATCTTAAAAGAAGTAACTGCAGAGATAGTAGAGATATTGATTATAATCTTCCAAAATACCTTACATTCTGGAAGGGTCACAGCAGATTGGAAAATAGCAAATGTAACACCTTTATTCAGGAAAGGAGGGGGAGATAAAGCAGGGAAGTACAAGCCAGTTAGCCTAACATCTGTTATAGGGAAATTGCTAGAATCCATTATTAAGGAGCTTATAGCAAGATACTTAGAAAGTCATAATGGAATCAGGCAGAGTAAACATGGTTTTGTGAAAGGGAAATCATGTTTAACTAATTTATTAGATTTATTTGTAAGGAAGTAACAAGCAATATGGATAAAGGGAAACCTGTAGCTGTGGTGTACTCAGATTTCCACATTCGACAAGGTGCCACATCGAAGGTTACTACATTAAATAAGAGCTCATGGGGTAGGGGCTCACATATTAGTATACATAAAAGACTGGTTAGCTAACAGGAAGAAAATAGTAGGGATAAATGGGTTTCATTTTTCAGGTTGGCAAGCTGTAACTAGTGGAGTGCCACAGGGATCAGTGCTAGGGCCTCAACTATTTACGATCTATATCAATAACTTGGGTGAAGGGACCAACTGCATGGTAGCTAAATTTCCCGATTACACCAAGTTAGGTAGGAAATTAAGTTGTCAAGGGGAAATAAAGACTCTACAAATAGATCTAGATAGGTTAACTGAGTGGGCAAAAAATTGACAGATCGAGTATAATGTGGGCAATTATGAACTTCTCCACTTTGGCAGGAAGAATAGAAAAGCAGTTTGTTATATAAATGGAGAGAAATTGTAGGACTCTGCAGTACAGAGGGATCTGGGTTTCCTGGGACACGAATGACAAAACATTAGTGTACAAGTACAGCAAGTGATGAGAAAGGTAAATGGAATGTTGGCATTTATTACAAGGGAATAGAATATAAAAGTAAGATTTTTATTGCAGCTGTACAGGGCCTTCATGAGACCACACTCGGAGCACTGTGTGAAGTTTTGGTCTCCTCATTTGAAAAAGCATATAATCGAGTTAGAAACAGTTCAGAGAAGGCTCACTTGACTGATTCCTGGGATGAAGGGTTTATCTTATGAGGAAAGGTTGGACAGGTTGGGCGTGTAACCATTGGCGTTTAAAAGACTGAGAAGTTATCTTATTGAAACATATGCAGTCTTGAGGGGACTTGATAGGTTGGATACCAGATGTATGTTTTCTCTAGAACTAGAGGACACTGTTTAAAAGTAAAATATCTCTTTTTTAAGACAGAGGTGAGGAGAATTTTTTTCATTCTGAGTGTCATTAATTGTGGAATTCTCTTCCCCAGAACGCAGTGGAGGCTGGGTCATTGAATTTATTCAAGGCTGATAGATTTTTGATAGCCAAGGGAGTGAAAGATTATGGAGAGGTCAGACAGTAAAGTGGAGTTGGGACTGCAACCAGATCAGCTGTGACAGGAACATAGGCACAGGAGTAGGCCCATCGAGCCTACTCCATCATTCAATTAGATCATGGCTGATCATCTATCTCAATGCCATTTTCCTGTGCTTTCGCCATATCCTCTGATGTCATTAGTCTCAGAAATCTATTGACATCTGTCTTGAAGATGTTCAATGATTGAGTTTGCACAGCCCTCTGGGGTAGAGAATTCCAAAGATTAAGCAACCTTTGAGTGAAGAAATTCCTCCTCATCTCAGTCCTAAATGGCCTGCCCCTTGATCTGGATTTGTGCCCTCTGGTTCTGGACTCACCAGCCAGGGGAAATGTCCTATCTACATCTACCTTGTCACGCCCTGTAAGAATTTTGTAACTTGCAATGAGGTCACCTCTCATTCTTCTAAACTCTAGAGAATATAGGCCCAGTCTCCTTACTCTCTCCTCATAGGACAAACCTTCCATCCCAGGGCTCTGGTGAACCTTTGTGGAACTCCCGCCATGTGTTCAGTTATCACATTCTTTATAATACATTCTAACAATTTTCCTACTACTGATGTCAAACTAACAGTTTCTCCCTCCTTTCTTAAATAATGGGGTTATATTTGCTACTTTCCAGTCTACAGGAACCTTTCCAGAATCTCTAGAATTTTGAAAGATAACCACCAACTCATCCATTATCTCTATAGCCACCACCTCAACACCCTGGGATGTAGCTCATCAGATCCAGGGGATTTATCAAATGGTGAAGGTTCGAAGAGCCAAATGGCCTATCCCTGCTGCTAAGTCCTTCGTTCCTATGTGCCTATGACAGCACTTTCCATATCCAAGACCCCTACTCTCTAGAAGGACAAGGGCAACAGATGCATGGGAACACCACCACCTGCAAGTTCCGTTCCAAGTCACCCATGTGAGGTCATTAAGCTTTTCTCAGCACTGCTGCCAGGTACTCAAATCCAGACTCCAGGCATTCACTTCCATGGCTACTCGGTGCCACTCCCTATGGAAGGTGTTCCTCGAGGGCCCCTATGAACCCTTGCAGACCTACAGAAAGATAGCCTCTTTCCTCGAAGAAAGTTCCTCCAAGGTGATGTTGCTGAATCTCAGACCCTTCTCCCTTGGTTGCTGCATATTTCCCTGAGGCTGGAGTCTTGCAAAATCATCTACTAGCCTTCAGTTCAGAACAACAGCTTCCCTTTAATAGGGCATCTGCCTTTAAAAAGAGCAGGCTGGCTGCACCTCATGTTTTCTGCACAATACTGTTCAGCCCGCTGCTGGCTGCAGAGGCAGTTGGCAGCATAGGACCAACTCGGACAGACATTACAGTGGGTGCACCAAATCTGCATGCTGCTTATGTGTCATGATCCCTGTTTGTAAAAACTGGGGCACGTGAATTTCCAGCCTGTAAAGCTTTGTAGAATTAAAATGTAAGTTTGACATTAGTTTTATGAGTAAATAAGATGAGTATTCAAGGCTATCATATGGCCAATAAGAATTTACAACATTATACGCCTAAACCCATTTTATGATGTATTATCAGGCAGCATAATTGATATAGATTGCAAGGTGCTTTTGCTGAGAACCACAGGTAATAATTAATTGCATTTTTCTGCCCAAATGCTAATAGATTACAGTGTGTCTTTATGGTCTGCCAGGGTAGGCAGTTTAGTGATTCTTTGACACAAATCCTGTCCAGTTGTAATTGTGGTCCATACTAAAAAGCTGATTATTCATTCTGAGTGTGTTACAGTGATTTGTTCTAATCCAATCCACATTCCTTGCTAGTGACCTAGTGACATGCAGATGTCAGTGGAGCTTTCCAATTTTCTTGATTAGAAATACATTTGGGTACAGTCTAGGGCAGTGCCCTGCTGTCTCCTCTTGGAAAATGGCTTGAATGATCTCTATTGAAGTAAGCTTTGTTCCCTGGAGGATTGTACCTGAATCAGACAACTGACAGTGACCCGCTACTGAGGTTGGCACCAGTCCCAGAATGAATAGCTCCTCAATGAAATTAGAATCTTCAAGCTTAAGAGGCAGGGGTGTAGGGGAAGAAATTGGAACCATTGCAGCTGATTTTAAGAAAGAGAACAAGCACAATAGAGCCTGATTTTGGGAACCAATGTGCTGATCCCCAAGGGTATCTGAATAACAGCCAACTTGAAACTGAGTTGGGCTATTTTTCAGACATCCAGGACAGCCAATTAAAATAGATGTTAGTCCTCTGCATATGCTAATGAGAGGTCTCAGGCCTATTTTATTGCCTTTCTTGAAGATTGGGTGACGGGCCTCCTCCATTCAGGTTTTCTAGCCGCAGTTGTAACCTAGCCAGATGCCGCCTGCTGCTGCTGTATTCAACCCTGTCACGTTATCTCCTTCTCCCCTACCACCCCCACCCTACCCACTGCAGTTTTCCTGAGGACACTGCTGCTGAAGGGTGACCTTTTGAAAATCCAGATAAATTTGCCAGTTCTCTAGCACTACTTTTCTAATGAATTATTAAATTTGGGTAGTAACACCTCTGCTATCTCTTCTTGGTTCTTTTAAAATATGTGGATGCTATCCATCAGACCAGGGTTCAGCAGTTTTTAAAAATTCATTTAAGGGATGTGCACATCGCTGGCTGGGCCAGCATTTATTGCCCATCCTTATTTGCCCTTGAGAAGGTGGTGGTGAGCTGCCTTCTGAAACTGCTGCAATCATGTGGTGTAGATGCACCTACAGTGCTGTTAGAGGGTGCTGTCATATGAGTGCTGTGTTTCATAATGTTGGCCCAGGGACAGTGAAGGAACGGCGATATATTTCCAAGTCAGGAAGGTGAGTGATTTGGTGAGGAACTTCCAGATGGTGGTGTCCCCAAGTGTCTACTACCCTTAGCAGAGGTGTTAATACTCAAATTTAATAATTCATTAGAAAAGTAGTGCTAGAGAACTGGCAGATTTATCTGGATTTCCAAAAGGCCTTCGACAAGGTGCCCATAATAGACTAATGGATAAGATCACAGAATGTGGAGTCAGGGGACAAGTGCAGAATGAATTGCAATCTGGCTTCAAGCAGAAAATTGAGAGTGGGAGTAAAGGGGAGCTATTCAGAGTGGCAGAAGGTGGGAAGTTGTGTTTCACAATGTTGTTGCTGGTCACAATTTGCATTAATAATTTGGGCTTTGGAATAAAGAAAAACACAATTTCTAAATTTGTGGATGACACCAAATTAGGGGAGATAGTCAATACTAAGGAGCAAAAAACTACAGGAAGACATTAATGAACCTATGGGTTGGACAAATAATTCCAAACGAAGTTCAATAGAGATAAATGTGAGCTAGTACACTTTGGTGCCCATAAGGTAGTCACTTATTACTTGGAATGTTCACGTCTTGGTGGGCAGAGGGAAAAAAAGATCTTAGATCTTGGAGTGCATATACACCAATCAATAAAATTTGCGCAACAGGTTAGCAAGGCCATAAAAAAAGCAAACCAAGCACTAAGTTTTAATTTTTAGAGGGATAAAATTGAAAAGGTATGCTAAACCTGCATCGGCCCTTGGTGAGGTCACACTTAGAGTACTGCCTGCAGTTCTGGTCACCATTTAAAAGGGATGTGGAGGCACTGGAGAGGGTGCAGAGAAGACTTACAAGGATGTGACCAGAAATGCAAGGGCATGCAGAACAGGAAAGGATTGACAGACTGGGTCTCTTCTCTTGACAAAAGAAGGCTGAAAGGTGACCTTATAGAGGTCTTTAAAATTATGAAAGGTTTTGATAGAGTAGAGATAGAATGTTTTCTTTTGTGGAGAAGAGCAAATTAGAGGCCATGAATATAAGATAGTCACCAGGAAATCCAATAGGTAATTCAGAAGAAACTTTGTTTACCCAGAATGGCGACAATGTGAAACTCGCTACCACAGGGAATCGTTGAAGCCAACAATATAGATATCTTTAAGGGGAAGCTGGACAAGCATAAGGGAGATGGGAATAGAGGGTTATAATATTAGATTTGGATGAGGAAAGATAGGACAAGGCTTGAGTGGTGCATAAACGCCAGCATGAACTCATTGGGCCAAATGGTCTGTTTGGCTGGAAAGTGTTTTAATATGCCCTGAGGTTGTGAAAGGTGCAAAAACTGGACGTTCTTTGTGTTTCGTTATCGCATGCTCAACTTCTATTCTCACATGCCAGTGCCAAACTGTCAATGACTATTTACAAATTATTTTTTGGGCCATCTGATTCAATTAACATTTCAACCCTTAAAATTATAATTTTTTTTTTTTAGATGTGCCTCCAATATACAGTGAAAGCAAAACTTGGCCTTAATTATTATTTAAGCATTGGGGATCTAACAGACAGTATCTTATTTCAATACTGTACACTGTAATACATTATTGCCTGTGATTTGCATAGGTACTAAAAAGTGAATCATAAAGACTAAGCACTTTCAATCACAATGAACCAGAAGTTCCAAAACTAATGCATTGTTTTCAATAACCTTTTCTTTATGAATTAATGTGAGGGAATGGAACATTTTTCATTTCAGACACAGAAGGGTTTTTGTTTTTGCTACAAGGGTGTTAAACATCACCTGGGGATAGTGCAGGGAGGAAGATTGGGCAGGAAGAACTTTTAGAAATAGGTTCAATTTTCTTCCCATTATTCAAAGTCAAAGGGACATCAGGAAAGCTTTGTCAGCTGCGTGTCAGCCTCCCTACCAGACTTTCCTTTCCACACTAGGTGATGCTTCATGTCTGGTGATAAAGATGGAAATTTATTCCATAATGTTAGCTTCAAGCCCATCCTGATTAGTTAGAGCCTAGTTAGATATTTAGTTAGATACAATGTAACACTCCCTCCACTCTGCTGCAAAAATATACCTCATTCCAAATTTCACAAGAGGGAAATTTAATATGCTACTGTGACATTTTACCACTTACTACCACAATTATATTCTGGGCTTTCTGAATGAGATTGCCGATCAGTATCAAAGTTAGGGCAGTTTGTACAGCCAGCCTATGCCTCATAGCAACTGGATACAGCCTGTGAAGGCTCATTTCATGTAGGATCCTTACAAAGAGGCTTTTGTCACATTAGTCTGGAAAAGCACTGAAACCTTCCAAGTACTCTGTTAGTGATGCATTTATAATATATTCTGTTGGATATTTTGTACAGGTAAGTGTGAATTTTTGTGCATTTAATTGGAACTTTGCTTGTAAATTGATTAGGACATATTATCTTTCCACAATATGGACTCTCCTCTGTACTTTCCTTTCAAAGTGAATACAGCGGAAGCATCATGTACATGCATATACCCTCTTACGTTCTCATCATTTTCCAATGGGAGTGTTACATAGGTTATATATTTCACTTTTGTCAATGCAGAAACAACAAAGAAACAGAAATTGGTTAGGTTGCTGTGAGATTTAGCTAATAAGTAGTGTGTTGATTTCCCTTTTATGTGGAGAATAAAAATAAGATTTTATTTATGATTTTACATTAATGCAGATGTAATGAAACTAAAGTTACCCAGCAATGACATCAATATTGTAATTCAATAACAAGAGAATAAGTACAGTTTACCAGCAGTATGGTTCTGCTGGCGGGGTTTCTTAATTTACTAACACCTCTCTAGATCAAATCTTGTGCTGTGATAAAGATTTATCTTTATTGAAGCAACATTTAGCATAGTAGGTCAATGTCATTGTTTCATTTGTCAATTTAATTAAGCGTTTTCTATGTTAACAACATAGAAAAACAAGATTCATTGAAAGCGATTCAGACAATCAAGCATATTTGTTCTGCAGATTTTTTTTAAAGAGGTATTCAGATTTGCATTAGGGTTTGCTCCTGATCCCCCTTCTTCATTTCTTACTGCTAAATCATTCAGCAGTTGTTTTGCATTGCTGGTTTGGGGAATCAGTATCAAGTATTAGTTCTGTTAAGCAAATTGGAAACTGAACCTTTGATTTATTAATATTAGAGTCAATACTATAAAAAGTAGAACTAAGTGACATGAGACAGTTTTAGAAATTAGTTGTCTTGTCACAGAGAAGCATATTTTCCTCTGTGTGTTAATTTTGACAAAAAGCAACTGTGTTCAATTGGGAGCAAGAGCGCTAGAAAGCAGATTCATTGTCGGCTCCTACTGATAATGTTAACACCTGGTTAAAGGCCAATTTAGAGCAAACTCATGGCAAAATTAGAAATACCTGGAAAAACTCAGGTCTCACATCATCTGTGGAGAGGAACACAGTTAACGTTTCGAGTCTGTATGACTCTTCAACAGTTCTGTTGAAGAGGCATACGGACTCGAAATGTTAACTGTGTTCTGTTGAAGAGTCATATGGACTCGAAACGTTAACTGTGTTCCTCTCTGCAGATGCTGTCAGACCTGCTGAGTTTTTCCAGATATTTCTGCTTTTGTTTTGGATTTCCAGCATCCACAGTTTTTTGCTTTAATCATGGCAAAATTATGAAGGGCAGAGGTAAACAAGAAGTAAATCTTTGTATCACAAACTGATGTCAGAACAGGAAGAATTCAAGGCATCAGCACAGCTTTTAGAGAATAGAGTCTTCAGAAGTTAGATAAACAAAGCTGTGCATCATATTACTTTTACAGGAGTATATACTTGTGAAAACAAATGCTTTCACCCGCATTTGTCCTCTGGGATATGTAGTTACTCTGGCCACACTTACTACCATCCATACAGAAGTTGCAGATTCTGTAGGATCATATTGTTCATTTGTAGAAGCACACTTTGCATACTTTGCTACCAAAAGAAAATGTTTTATGTTTGGCATAAGGTTCTAGATTATAACTATATAACCCAGTCAGTTACCGAAGAGTGTCAAATATTGCTAGCAGTGTACTGTTTGGCCTTTAGATTTTATTTTAAACATATTGAAATAATGTAGTGTGAAGAATTTCAGATTAGCGTGATAGTGTTCATATCGCCCACTTCCATGGCATAATTTCAGCACCCAAATTTCTTATTGGCATGAAGACCCTTGAATTAGATCTGCCATATTTGCTTTGGCAACTTTGAATCGCAAGTGTCATAAAGGCTGGAAAATCCATAGGCAAATGTAATTAGTTCATTGTCTTTGTTTGTCCTCAATTATTATATTTGTTTTCTCCCTTTTAGGTACTTTTGGCATTCTCCATTACAAAGAAAGTTTACTGACTCAGACCCTCCACTATTGCAATGCTACGACAGCAAGTCTAAATCATGATTTTCCAGCTCCAAAGCAGGCTAACAAAGGAGAATGCCTTCTTTAAAAGTCTGTGAAAACCAGGACATTTTCTCTTACGCTTGTATTTTTTCTCTATAAAATGGAGGGGGAGTCCATGAGTAATAAATACTTCCACTAGACTTTACTTCCCCTTTGGTGAAAAACCTACATTTCTTTAAGAGTGAAATACTGCTGATGAAATGTCTTTGACCTTAAACATTAACTCTGTTTCTTTCTCCACAGATGCTCTCAGACCGCTAAATATTTCCAGCATTTTCTGTTTTTATTACTTATGTTCCTTCATATCACCTTTTATTTTAAGCAGTTCATTGCCTCATAAATTTAGCAACTGTAATCTATGTGCTCAAACAATTTTCCTAAGGGAGTCATCATTGCTGTGCTTAAAGGAGAATAGGTTACTTTTAATTTGGGAGAAAATTTAGGTGATAAATCTTCCACAGGCATTAATCACAGTATTGAAATACTGATGGGAACAAAGGATCGCTGATGCTTCAGAACCCTGTCTTTGCTTGCCTTTTCTTTCCTACATTTGTACTGTGATACTTACTGATTAGCAATCTACAAAGTGGAAAAGCGCAAATAAATGGAAGGCCATGGAAGTCGATTCACAAGAAGTAAATACTTGCAGCAATGTTCCAAATAACAGAATTCCTTGAAAAACCTTAAAAACAGGTTAGATGCTAAATTCAGACTCAGATTTTGATCCTATCATTGTTGATGGCTTTGAGTTGAAAGCACAAAGAATATGAATATTTTTTGTGCAATCCACAAGGTAACTCAAGCATTGCGCATAATGTACTTGTAAGCATTTTATTGTGAGAAAATAAACGTTCTCACAAAGTTAGCATCTAAAAATGTTTTCTGAATTTTGTAGCCTATATGGGCAACTTTATGAATCTGCACCATCAGTGGCGGACCTAGTAAAATTTCCCCAGCTTCTTCACGAACTAAACTCTGTAAGCTTTCTATGACGAGGCATCTAAATGATGCATTGTATTGTTGGTTCAGTGCATCATGCTATGAGCTGTTCAAATTTGCAAATTCCAATTTTGTACACACTATTAACGGGCAGTGCTAAGCCAAGGTTCAGAGGATAAACTGTCGGCAGCTCGAAGACACTTGCTGTCATAGCATTGCAATAGTTGGGGGTAGTGAATAGATAAACTTTCTTTGTAGTGGCGAATGCCAAAAGAACCTAAAAGGCAGAAGGCAAATATTATAATTGAAGACAACAAAAAAAAAAATCAAATATTTAAATTTGGCTATAGCAGGAAAACTGTAAATTGGATGCTCCTTGTCCTTTGTCTTGATGTGTTCTGTTTAAATGTACCTTCTTGGTTGGACTTGCTTTCAACAACAAAAACTTACATTTATATAACTACTTTAATATAATAAAACATCCCAAGACACTCCACAGGAGAGTTATAAAACAAAGCTAAACACCAAGCCACAGAAGGAGCATCTTAAAGGAGGAAAATGAGGTAGAGATTTGCAGAGGTTGTGGAGGGAAGTTCCAGAGCTTAGGTCCTAGGCAGCTAAAGGCACAGCCACCAATGATAAAGCGATTAAAATTGGGGGTGCTTAACAGGCCAGATTTAGAGGAGAGCAGATATCTTGAGGGCTGTAGGGCTGGAAGAATATAGGAGATGGAGGAAGAGATAGGGAGGAGCGAGGCCATAGAGAGTTTTGAAAACAAGGATGATAATTTTAAAATCAAGGCATTGCTGACTGGGAGCCACTCTAGATGAGTAAATACAGGGTGGTGGATGAACAGAACTTGGGTGTGAGCAAGGACATTGACAGCAAAGATTTGGATGGGCTCAAGTTTATGGAAGACAGAATATGGGAGGCCATCCAGGAATGTTTTGGAATTATTAAATCTAGAGGTAAAAAAGGCATGAATGAATTAATCTGCGGATGAAATCCTCATCCTGGCCTTTGCTTCTTAATTTGTTTATTCCAATGTACTCAGGGCCAGACTCCTAGTTTCAACCCTCCCTAAACTTAAGGTCATCCGAAACTCTGCTGTCCCCATCCTAACTTGGACCAAGTCCAGTTCATGCTTTGATTTTTAAATTCTAACCCTTGTTTTCAAAGTTCTCCATGGTGTTATACTCTTCCCTATCTCTGTGATCTCCTCCAGGCCTACAACCCTTCAATCCTGGCCTCTTGCATGTCCCTGATTTTAATCGCTGCACCATTGGACACTTGCTTTTAACAGTCAAAGGCTTAAACTCTGGAGCTCCTTCCATAAACCTCCTTATGTCTCTACTTCTCTTCCCTCTTTCAAGATGGTCCATAAATCCTACCTTTAAACCAAACTTCTGGTCATCGGACCAGCAAGCTCCTTCTATGACTTGGTGTCAAATTTTGTTTGATGGTGCTCCTGGGAGGCATCTTGGAATGTTTCCTGTTAAAATATGAATGCTATATTATTGTTGTTGTTTTGCTGGCCCGGAGTGGCTATTCAGTTGACAATTTCCTTCTCTGAAAAAAGTTGTTGGTTTTTCCCTGGATCTGAAGCCTGGCACCATTACCTGTAGCAGCTAACCAATAAACAGTAGCCAAGAAGTAAAGCACACCTAACAATCAAAAAACAATTACACCCTCTGCCTTTTCGTCTTACAAAGGCAAAACACTGGAGATGCTGTAAATCTGAAATGAAAGCAGAAAATGCTGGAGCTATGCAGCAGGTCAGGCAATATCTGTGGAGAGGGATATTTCAGGTCAATGGCCTTTCACCAGAAGTGAAAGAAATTCAAGATGTAACAGGTTTTCAGCAAATACAGACACAGGGAAAGGGGGAGAGGAAAGAACATAAGAGTGGAAGACAGAAGTGATTAAATGACAAAAAGGATGATGGAGCAAGGCAAAGGGGCAAACTGGGGGGCAATAAAAGAAAAAAAAGATGGATTTGGAGAGCTTAAAATGATAAACACTAACAAGTACAGACTGAAAAATTGAGAACAGCTATTATGATCCAAAATTGTTGAACTCAATGTTGAGCCTGGAAGGGCGTAAATTCAAAAGATGAATGTTTCTCGAGTTTCCATTAAGCTTCAATAGAACAGTGTAGGAGGTTGAGGGTGGAAAGGCCAAAGTGGGAGTTGGACAGAGAGTTAAAGTGACAGATGACCAGAATTTCAGGGCCATGCTTCCAGATTGAACAGAGATGTTCAAAGCAGTCACCCAATCTGCATTTGATTTCTGCAATTTAGAAAAACTACATCATGAGCAACAAATACATATACTAAGTTGAAAGAATTTGAAGTGAATCAGTGTTTCAAATGGAAAGATTGTTTCAGGTCCTGAATGGTGGGCTAGAGAAGGCAAAAGGGCAAGTGTTGTATTTTCTGTGCCTGCATGGGAAGGTGCCATGAAAAGGGGAGGGGGTGTTGAGCATGATTGAAGAGTGGACCAGGATGCCGCCAAGGAAATAGTCCCTTCCGAAAAGGGGAGGGGAAGATGTGTTTGGTGATAGTATCATGCTGGAGGTGGCAGAAATGATGGAGGATAATTGATTGTGGAAGCTGGTGGGATGGAAAATGAGAACAATCAGAGCCCTATTACAGTTCAGGGAGGGAGGGGAATGGGTGAGATCAGAAATATGGGGAATGGGATAGACATGGTCAATGACCTGTTAACTGTGGTGGAAGGGAATCTTTGGTTGAGGGAAAAAAGAGAGAGACCAGAAACATGTATAAAAAGTGACATTGTCAGAATAGATACAATGGAGATGGAGAAGCTGAGAGAATGGAATAGAGTCCTTACAGGGAGCAGAGGTGGGAAAAAATGTACTCATGGTAGCTGTGGGAATCTGGCTGCTTATACGTCCTATCCCCAGAAATGGAGGTAGGGAAATCAAAGATGGGAAGGAAAGAGTCAGAGATCACCCACGTGAAGAGGAGCGAATAGTGAAAACTGGAAGCAAAACTGATGAAATACTTCAGTTTGGGGTGAGGAAAGAAAACAGCATCAATGTATCTCAAAAAGTGGTGAGGAAGGAGACCTGATTAGGCTGCCTTACCAGTTTACCAGCAAACGCACACAAAGGTTAAAGTGCATATGCATATGATATGCGAATATTGAGATCACATGCTAAATGATGCTGTTAGTTGCTTGCATTTTATTTACTAATCAATAATGCAATTTGTCAAATCTTGTTTCCCAATTAATTGCATGTGGCTAGTGGCTAACATATCACACAACACTGGTCTTCCATCCAGTCACGGAGGAGCTGCAGTGTCTTCTAGTTAAAGTAGGGAAGACTAAAGCCATCACCAATCTTATGGACCGTACCTGTTGTAAAGGGCATGTCATTTTTGTCCCTTGCAGGAAGCTTGCCACTAGGTATGCCTGTGAAGTCTACTAAAATATTGTTGTGGATTTGAGGAAAAATTATGCCTATAGCTTCCCTTTTTACAATAAAGCAGCAACATTCAGTGATGCTTTCCTGTCCTCGAAGTAGAGGGTTTCTTCTGAACCCATGTAATAATTGATTTATATGACAAGCTCATAAACTGAATATGAATTATACAACATTTTTACAGCAGTTGATTTCTATTACACTTTTATTATAATTAAATAGCACACCAATTCGGAAGTGCAATAAAATCTTTGAACCATATTACAAGGATGGTAAATGCCTTTTTTAAAGTTTGTAATGTGAATGAAATTCTGCTCAATATATGACTTGGATTATTGCTAAATGCTATAACATTTAGCACTGCAATTGTACAAACTATAGATAACATGATGTGGCACCCAAGTCCTAAAGACTGAACGGCACGTTTTGTGGAGAAACCAGTTTTCTCATTTGTTACATTTTGGAAGTACCGTAAGAGGAAAATGAAATTCCACAAACACAGATTTGAATTGGACAATTACTAGGCTTTCAGAGATAATCAGCCACTGCAATCTGAAACCATTTTAAGCCACAATATCAGTTTTGGTGTATTTCATGATAATGTCACTTGGTAATGCTATCATCATCTGTTCCATGCCAACTCTGCTGCTCATCACATTACTTTAATGCAGCTTGTAAAAATAGCATTCAACACAAATAAAGTTTGATCTGAAATCTGATGCACAACAAAATGTAAAAACCTTAACCTGAAAACTCACCTTCAAAATGTTAAACGGCATAAAATAGCTCCATTAAAACCATGATACAGTTTATAAACATACTGCTGAAACCATAGGAAGGATTGTGCTGAATCAACTGGGCCTCAGCAAGTGCAATAATAGGAGTGCCACAGTCAATTACAGCACCGCGAGCTGCACAAAGGAAATATCAGCCAGTATTTGCTCTGCTGATCACTATGCAATGAATTTGATGTGAATGTGAGTGAAGGGCAGAGTCAAGCTTGGTTGTGTTATCCCTTCAATCAAACAGTTAGCTCAAAAGTAAAGAATGGACTTGACTGAGATACAAGAAAGCAGCTGGCACCTGTGAAACACTAACCTCAGTAGCTTCCATAGAGAATGCAAGAAAATTCAGAAATATATAGCTTATTAGGAGAAATAAACATGAGAGGACATGGCTTTAGGGTGAAAGGGGAAAGTTTTAGGGGGAACATTAGGGGAACTTCTTCACTCAGTAGTGGTGAGAGTGTGGAACGAGCTGCCATCTGACGTGGTAAATGTGGGCTCACTCTTAAGTTTTAAGAATAAATTAGATAGATACATGGATGGGAGAGGTCTGTAGGGTTATGGACTAGGTGCAGGTCAATGGGACTAGTGGAATAATATTTTGGCACAGACTAGAAGGGCCGAATGGCCTGTTTTCTGTGCTGTAGTGTTCTATGGTTCTTATTAAAACTCTTGTGCCTAAATCACACTTTCTGTTTGTCACAGTTACTTGTGTCATACTTGTTTCAGACTTAGGTGTGACATGTGGGTATTATGTCAAGATATTATTATTTTTAATCCTAATGAATGTATGTTTGTAATATATATGGTCTTCGGCCATCCTAATGCTGACAGATGCTTTTTAAAGAATATATATGCATTATTGGGATATGGGCCACAGTGTTGTTGAGATATGTCAGTAATGTCAGATTGTGAAAAAAAAATAACTTTAAAGGCTGAAGTAGCTATAATGTTGATAATTTTTGGACTGGTATATTGCATTTTGTACGTTAGGATGTTGACACGCTTTGTCTGATTTGTTGACTGTCTATTGATTTTCCACTACTTGTTCAAATGCATCTACTTCATATTGAAGCCCCAATTAGAAGGTTGCTGTCCAGTACATAAATCAAGTCACACATTCCACATATGGCAGACAATTTGTAGACATGACTGAATCCAGAGGTATTCAGACTTAGACTGACTCCTAGAATGACTCTCATCACTTGTTATTACATTACTTTGATCAACTTGTTACATCACCATGATTATATATGTGAGGCATTGTCCAAAGGAATGCTAAGTACTAGGTAATTATTCCTCAACTCAGAAATGTTCCTCAATGATATAGGCTGTGATGTTAAAACTAACAGTGCAATATCATTGAACTGTAACTTAGTCAGTTTAAGTCATCTACATTGTTACTAATGAGGACTTGTGGTACAATTGTAACATAGCTACCTCTAGCCCAGAAGCTTTGGGTTCAAGTCCCACTTCAGGACTTGATGGCCATGGAAGCTGTGTTTATAATGTGGCCAAACAGGATGATTATCAGCTTGTAAAATCCTTCCAATATGGCAGGTGGCAAGAACAATGGAGATTCCTGGTCAGCCACACTGCAGAAGTCAATAGACAACCATTTTGGTACTTTGCCAAACATAATCATGGACCAATCCAATGGAAGTCCATGGTTGCCAATAACCTCTTAGAAATCTTGTGCATGGCCAAAAATAGAGAAAGGGGCATCGATTCTCAGGATCCATCTAATCATTTGCTTTTCTGCTTGAGAGTGCTGCAATGCTATCTTCATATCATTGCAACATGATAGCTGTCAGGAAAATGAGCATTGATTTGTTTGACATTGCATTGTTGATTATAGACTAACCAGACTTTGTAGGAGCTATAGCTTTTCATATTGAAGTAAGCAGCTGGATTGATGACGTGAGGACATATGACCACATGAGTGCAATCTATGGCCTCTTTGAAGAATTGTTTGACACTTTTTGTTGCATTAAAATTGCATTGAGCTCTTATGTTCATGTTGGACATTGCCTGTAGAAAATATGGTTAAATAATTTACTTGAGCAAGCACTGGATCATTGACCTGCCAGATACATGTGTGTACAGCCCATTGAATAATTTTACTGATATCCCACAATGCATTGGCACAAAAAATTAGCATAGTGTTGAGCTTTGCAGTCACTGGCAATGCAGTGCATGCGCTGGAGAAGGTCTGCTGGTCAAGTCATATGTGAGGTACAACTTATTGATGGCTTCCAGTGTAAGACTGAAACAAATTGTTCACAATCTTGCCATCTTTAGCGGACGCTGAGCTGAGCTTCCAATCCCATGTTCTCCTCCAACACCAAGGCAGCCTATTTCCAGCTTCATAAGATAGCCAATCTCTACTAAAGTTCAGTCCTGTTTCACTCTGAATTTACTTCTACATTTACCATTGCACCATTGCAACAGTAAATGCCTATTTCGTACAGAAGTCAATTAATATTAAGGCAAACAAAGGCACTTTGGTGGGAAATGCAATATCATCATTATCATCTTATTAAAATATTGTTGCTGTAAGTCAGTGGGCTGAACTGGGGCATGACAACACTTCTAGGTGGAAAATTAACTAATTTTAACTTAACAAGAGACAACTTTCTTGAAAAGAAGCAAATTACAATAAACAAGCTATGTATATTACAGGAACAGATGGTGGAGTGTGAATAACCTAAGGCATGTGGCATCCATCACTGTTATTGAGCTTCTAATTTGAAAGGCACATACCTGCGTACATCCTCCTGAACAACCATTACACTGTGTTTATTAACAGTGTAAATGGTTGTAGTGACAATAGTTGAATAACACATTGTTATGTGCTGTGCCTTGGGGATTGAAAGAAATATAATTAAATCTTTTAAGCAATAAGAAATGTTGGAAATGAGAAATGCTGCAGTTTGCTAGCAACCTGCTTTTAGCAACCTGCTTTTATTCATTATCTTGTTTCTCATTGTCCTGTAACTGCTTCAAAGTATCTATCAACTTACATACCTACTAACCTATTGATCTATGCAAATGGATGAAGTTAAGATACAGATCAGTCATGATCTCATTGAATGGCAGTACATCGTCAAGGGATGAATGGCCCACTCATGTTTACATGTTCCTATCTGTCTACAAAAGTGGTGCACCAGGTTTACATCTGATGTGTGTATAAGATATGGCAGAAAGTCTTATGCTGCAAAATATCACAATTGAAACCAATCAAAAATGTCGTAAAACGTAATTGTTTCTGAAACTAAGTTCTATTTAAATCCCTTCAATTACTTTATTGTGTCATTAGCCAGCCCATTGTGCATCTCCAACAAAGAAAATGTTTGACATAACAAAGACTATGAAAGTTCAATATTACTCAAAACAAATCAGAAAACATATCAATTGGGGCAACTAAATGTAATATCTCCAAATTTGCAGGTGACACAAAGCTGGGAGGGAGGGTGAGCTGTGAGGAGGATACAGAGATGCTTCAGTGTGATTTGGACAAGCTGAGTGAGTGGGCAAATGCATGGCAGATGCAGTATAATGTGGAAAAATGTGAGGTTATTCACTTTGGTAGCAAAAACAGGAAGGCAGATTATTATCTGAATGGCTCTAAATTTAGAGAAGGGAATGTACAACGAGACCTGGGTGTCCTCGTACACCAATCGCTGAAGGTAAGTATGCAGGTGCAGCAGGTGGTAAAGAAGGCAAATGGTATGTTGGCCTTCATAGCCAGAGGATTCGAGTACAGGAGCAGGGATGCCTTGCTGCAATTATACAGGGCCTTGATGAGACTACACCTGGAATATTGTGTGCAGTTTTGGTCTCTTTATCTGAGAAAGGGTGTACTTGCTATATAGGGAGTGCAGCAAAGGTTTACCAGGCTGTTTCCTGGGATGGCGGGACTGTCATATGAGGAGAGATTGAGTCGGTTAGGATTATATTCGCTGGAGATCAGAAGAATGAGGGGGGATCTCATAGAAACCTATAAAATTCTAACAGGACTAGATGGGGTAGATGCAGGAAGGATGTTTCTGATGGTGGGGGAGTCCAGAACCAGGGTCACAGTCTGAGGATATGGGATAGACCATTTAGGACTGAGATGAGGAGAAATTTCTTCACCCAGAGAGTGGTGAGCCTGTGAAATTTGCTACCACAGAAAGTAGTTGAGGCCAAAACATTGTATGTTTTCAAGAAGGAGTTAGATAAAGCTCTTGGGGCAAAAGGGATCAAAGGATATGGGGAGAAAGCGGGAGCAGGCTATTGAGTTGGATGATCAGCCATGATCATAATGAATGGCAGAGCAGGCTCGAAGGGCCAAATGGCCTACTCCTGCTCCTATTTTCTATGTTTCTATGAGTCATACTGAGCACAAAGGAAGATGGTTGCAATTGTTGGAGATCAATCATCTCAGTCCCAGGACATCACTGCAGGAGTTCCTCAGGGCAGTGTCCTAGGCCGAATGATCTTCAGCTGCTTCAACAATGACCTTGCTTCCCTCATAAGGTCAAAAGCGGGGGTGTTCACTGATGGTTGCATCATTTGCGACTCCTCAAGTACTGAAGCAGTCTGTGTCCATATGCAGCAAGACTTGGACAACATTCAGGCTTGGGCTGATGAGTGGCAAGTAACATTTGTGCAGTTACAGGACAATGAGAAACAAAATAATGAATAAAAGCAGGTTGCTAGCAAACTGCAGTGTCTCCCATTTCCAGCAACTCTTTTTGCTTAAAAGAATTAATTATATTTATTTCAATCCCGAAGCAATGAACACAACTAACAAACGAGAATCTAATCATTGCCTCTTGACATTCAATGGCATTAACATCACTGAATCCCTCACTATCATCATCCTGGTGGTTACCATTGACCAGTAACTAAACTGGCCCAGCCATATAAATACTGTGGCTACAATAGTAGGTCAGAGGCTGGGAATTCTGCAGTGAGTAACTCACCTCCAAATCCTGCCCACCATCTATAAGCCACAAGTCAGGAGTGTGATGGAATACTCTCCAATTGACAAGATGAGTGCAGCTCCAACAACAGTCAAGACGCCTGACACCATCCAGGGCAAAGTGGCCCGCTTGATTCAGACCCCATCCACCACCCTAAACATTCGGTCCCTCCACCACTGACACACAATTGCAGCAGTGTGTACCATCTATCAGATGCACTGCAACAACTCACCAAGGCTACTTAGACAGCACTTCCAAACCCATGACCTCTACCACTTAAAAGGACAAAAGCAGCAGATGCATGGCAACACCATTATCTGCAAGTTCACCTCCAAGCCACACACCAACTTGACTTGGAAATATATCGCCATTCCTTCACTGTTGCTGGATCAACATCCTGGAACCCCCTTCCTAACAGCACTGTGGGTGTACCTACATCATATAGACTTCAGCAGTTCAAGAAGGCAGCTCACCACCACCTTCTGAAGGGTACTTAAGGATGGGCAATAAATGCTGACCTGGCCAACAATGCCCACATCCTCTGTAAAGATTTTAAAAATCAATTGATCCAACCATCCCAACTTCCAACCTGCAAAAGAATTTTTACCTCCAACTCTACATGAGAAATACTGCCTGTGATTTACTGGAATATTGGAATAGTCACTTCCAAAAGATTTCCAAATTTCTATCTGGTTGCTAGAACAATTCAGTAAAAGTACAACAGCAGAGACAATATATCCATCAGGGTTTTGCAATGACACTTTCCTCTAAAGATCTTTCAAGAGCTTTTTGATACCCACCCCCACTTCATTTATGTTATCCCAGAAATTTTGGGGCTTAGGGGCCAAAATGTTTGTTGCAGAAGAGTTGTATATCTGATATAGAAGATCTGAATTTGGGAAAGAATTAACACATGAATTCCAGTAGAATTGACTGTTGGTGAAAAAATTGCACCCATGCAACCCCACCACAAAATCCCCCCATCCCCAAAACAACCACCATCACCAACGTGGTACATTTATGTAAATGACAGGGTAATGAGACTAAAACTGCTGTCCGACATATCCCACCATTTATATCAGGATTGTACCTGAATTAATCTAAGCTTGGAGGGAAAAGGAGTAAATTATCTCCATGGTACCAAACTAGGAAGTGGCTGAATTTACAAGCAATTATGAAAAATTTCCTATGCTTCTAAAATAGGTAGGACTTAGCAGAAAGTTTCAGACAAGGAAATCCTATGCTTCCTCTCCCTCTGACATTGGTCTTTTACCATGGGAAGTTCAGTATGGATTGCTACATATGTTGTTATAAAACCATGTTATACATAAAAAAGACTTTATTTGCTGAGCGGGCTGAAACCAGAGGAGAAGTTTTAAAAAAAGACTGACAACAGCACTTAAATGACCTGAACAACAGATCTCAAAATAACCAAACATTTACATGACTTCACCTTACATATTACAAAGTAATCAGAAAGGAGCCATGTTGTCTGGAAATAGCCCACCGGAACAACCAACTTAAGCAAGTGTGAATGGCCCATCTCCTAAACTACTCTCAGCCATCCAGGCATAATATGTTTATTCAGATGGATGTGGACTAAGCTATTAAACTCAATCATGTTGGACAATGGACACTGGCTAAAAAGAGGGCTCCACCAACCATTTAATCTAATCACTTTAAACAATGGGCCTTGAGTAAGGGTTCCCAGATTGCTATAACCATAGCTTACATTGCCTCTGGTTCCTGGGCAGCCTGGTCCTGCATCCTGACACATCCGTGAGTAGCCATCTGAGGAGCTTGACTAGAATGGTAACATGACTTAGCACCAGGAGAGGGTATGACATCTAGACTTGTCACTTGTGCTGGATCCTGGCTCTGAGACTGCACTAATTAGTAGGAGGTCTGACCTTACCCTATCAAATCCTGTGGATCCTGGGTGATCTCACTGTGAATTTCCTTGAAGCTGGTTTCCATCATTCTCTCCAAATGACTCAACAAAGCTTGAGTGGTCAAAATGTTTAGTTTGGATATACTGACTGGTCTGGATCCCAATCCCCTCTTCATGCCCTATTTGGAATCCTGCCACGTTGCAATTTTCCCCCCCAGTATCCGTGGCCTTGTCAACTGTCTTTTCAGCCCTTTTCAAATGCTGTTAATCCTACAATTTACAGAAGGGCCAGTACCTGAAGGTGGTAGGTTTTCTTTTTATCCTGAGTTCCAATGCCGTGACAGTATCATTGGAATTATGGGACCAAGGTCCCTGTCCCCTGCTAAAGGCCAAGTAAACCTGGTGAAACCACATGTAGCTACATCAATGGCATGAACTCCCAACTGAAGGTTTCCTTCAGTATTGCATCATTCTAGGATTCTACAAAGTGAAAACTAATGACTTAAAAATCCTGATAATAGCCTCAATGCAGAAGGGAGTGGGCAAGGGAGATTGAATAGCCAGGAAACATGAATGTGGGGGTTTTCCTGAGGACCTACAGAATTGTTTGTGCGGGTTTTCCAGCAGAAATCAATCAGATTGAGAAGCTGGCAGAGTGTCAGGTGGAAAGGCAGCCAGGGCACTAAGCAGAGGCAAGTAAGACAGGGGATGGTGGGCCATGGTGAAGGGGTGTCGGACAGCAGCAGGGGAGAGGAGGGTTGAACATTGGGAATAGTTCAACTGTCTTGGGGTATATTGAGCCTTTAAAGGGGCAGTGGGGGTGCAGGTAAAACTCAGTAGCGGGGAGGATCAGATATCAGAGATGTCATGGAAAGATTTGGGGACTGGAGAGGGAATGGCAGATTAGACACTGGAAGGAGGCGAGTCAGACATCAGGGGTTGGATATTGGACTCTGATATCGAAAGCAGTTCCAGTCATGGAGAGAGTCCTATTGCAGGGGTCTGATCATAGAAAAGAAGCACATATCGGGTACCAGGGAAAACACTCCTGTTCCTCCTGGCCCATGAGCTATGCTATAAAGGCAATTACCTGATGGATCCAGCCTTTCCCTCCTCTCTTCAGCTGCTGAGATTCCTGAGGTCTGGGAAATTCTGACCGCAGGTCTCAAGAGTAGTACTCTTGTTAAATTGGAGGCTTACAACTTCACAAACATATTTTGAAGGACCCACCTTCTGAAAGCGGGTTGGTCATCCATCAAGCCTGCTTTCAATAAAACTAGAAGTAGGGAAATTGGAGGCAGATGGGGTCAGTGTCCATATTTTAATATCTCTAACATCCACTGCCCATCCTGGGGGGTTAAAATTACCCCTAAGAAGTTTTCCCTCGTAACATAACTGCTTGAACTAGGAGTGCTTAATTGTAATGCTTGGTCTAAAAATTTAGAAATAATTAATTTCCAGAAACCAAATGCTGATTCAGTACAAAAATATAACCAAAAATATTAATAGGGAAAAACTTTTGCCTTGACAAACACACCTTCACAAGCTCAGGGACTGAAAAGATTATTGTATCCGTTGCATACACATCATTCATCTTGTCTTTGAATTATATCATCAAAGTAAACAGTAAAATGGCTTCATTTTGTTTTTTATTGTTACTACAAGGACTCATTGTTTCATTGTTCTGAAATAAACAAATTCCCTTTTTCGATTACCTCTACTCTGCTTGATATTGCATTGCTTCTCCCAAATTATTCATTCTGTCATCCTTCCTTTCACAATTTTAACCTTTCTCTGGAATTACTTTTCCTTCATGGTGCAGAAATAATATTATTTCAGCTTCAGTTTAACCAGCTTTCTGTTTAGCCGATAGTGCAGTTCAGCCTCTGCAGTGCCCGGTAATTGGGGGATGATTAGATTCTGTTTGCATTTCTAGCTTCTGCACTAAATTAATATTGTTCCATTTGGCTGCATTACTTCAGTCTCAACTATTATACTGTAATCCCATCTCTCTGTCTTCAGAAATCTATTGCAATATTAAGGACATCCAGATTTAAAAGAGGGTTAGAGAAATGCAGTTTAGAATTCAGACTGCATTATTAACTATACAGATTCTAAATCTTTAAGTGCACTTTTATTTGTCAGATTTATAAAGGGAAAATTCTCTATCTTCCATCTGCTGTTCAAGTGATGAAGGACATCATTTCAGCAAATAAAACTAGACAATGTTGAACACAGGAAAAAGTGGGATTCTAACATATTTAAAAATTGCCTTTATAATAATTATAGTTTTATTTAGTGTGTAATGTACCTTTAAGAATAATACTTGGTAAGGAAGATCACATGATTTGTAATAACCAATAGAAGAGTAGCATGGGCTTAGTCAACAGTCAGTGTAGAGATTGGAGTTGAAAGCACACATGTCATTGCTGCTGAGTATATTGTAAATGAACTGAATATTTCCACCCAAGAAGTGTCTGTAGATCAACTCTATAATTAATAGCACAATTTGGCCACCCTATAACAAACTGGCGATGAGGATAAAACAGGATTGAGCAGAAGAAATCAAGTTAGAAAGAAATCAGCACTGTATCTCACTCAGTTATTGTAAGTAGCAAGCTCCGTTAGAATTGAAGAAGTTATCCCCTCTCAAAATGCCACAATTTGGGAGAATTGATCCCTTTGAATCTGCCACAGATGATTGGTCTCAACACACAGCATGCTTCACGTTCTTTTTTCACGGGAACAAGATTACGGAGAAAGAGAAGAAGTGAATGATCCTCTTGAGTACTTGTGGGAGCAAAACCCACAGTCTGATTCAAGGTTTGGCAGCATCCGATGCTCCAGATTCAAAAACTTTTGATCAATTGGTGGACCTCGTGAACGTTCACTTTCAACCCAAGCCCTCAGTCATCATGCAAAGGTTCTGGTTTAATTCATGAAATGGAGCCCCTGGTGAGACCATTGCATGCTATGTGGCAAATTTGAAGCAGCGAACAGAACATTGTGAGTTCGATACAACTCTGAATGACATGCTCAGAGATCATTTAGTGTGTGGTGTGAAAGAAAAAATTCAGAAAAAATTGTTGTCCGAAGCAAGTCTGGACTTCAAGAAGGAGCTAGAGATAGCGCTGGCCATGGAAAGCGCAATAAGAGGTTCAAAAGCAATGCAGGGTGTGGACAATGGCACCATCCTCCACATCGGGTGGGAAACCTCAGCCGAAAGTGGTGCAAAAAAGTGAGGCTCTGCTGAGAAGCAGGAAACAGCCAAAGAATAAAGAAAAATAACTTAGCAGTGAAATCAAAGAATAATTTTAATAGAGGTGGAAACAAGCAGTCTTTTAGCGATTGGCAACTTGAAAAAATCAAATGCTACTATTGTCATAGAAATGGACCTATAATGAGGCAGTGCAAGGAAAGATCCAAGCAGACTTGTAAACAAAACAAGAAGCCCAATGAAATCTACAATGTGGAAGAGGCTGAAACAACAAATTCAGAAATTTACTCATTGTTTAACCTGAAAGTTGAAAAGACAGAGCCAATATTTGTCACAATGAAAGCAAATGGAAAACCAGTTAGTGGACATGGGAGCTTGCACTACAGTACTTGGGGAACATATCTTCAGACAGTTGTATAACAGTGAATATCAATTAAGTTTAGGAGAAACAGACGCCAAGCTAAAAGCATATATGGTGAAGACTTTCAAGTAAAAGGCATAAGCAGAGTCCATTACGGAAGCCAATCAGCAACGCTACCCTTGATGGTGGTAGCCGGTGAAGGGCCAAGTCTCCTGGGGCAAAATTGGTTAAAGGAGATTACGTTAGAATGGGCTGAAATTTTCCAGTTGAGAGCAAGTAGGGGACCAGAGCTATTTAGAAAGTACGCCATCATCTTTAATGATGAACTGGGGAAAATCCAGGGCCTGCAAGCCAAGATTCATGTGGATCCAGAAGTAACTCCTCACTCCATGAAAGTGAGACTGTTGAGAAGAAGTCGACATTGAACTCAACAAACTAGAGAAACTGGGCATTATACAAACTGTTCAGTTCTCAGAATGGGCAGCACCCATAGTCCCAATCCTTAAAGCCAACCAAAGCGTTCGAATTTGTGGAGACTACAAACAGACGGTTAATAAAGTGGCTAAGCTAGACAGGCACCCCATTCCAAAAATTGAAGACCTGTACGCTAAGCTGGTGGGAGAGACAATGTACACAAAGCTTGACATGAGTCATGCTTATCAACAACTAGGGTTGGATAGTGCCTCCAGGAAACTTGTCACAATTAATACCACAAAAGGTTGTACCAATATACACAATTGCCTTTCGGTGTCACCTCCTCATGTGCCGTCTTTCAGAGAGCAATGGAAAGTTTGCCCCAGGTTGTAGTCTATTTAGATGATGTATTGGTGACAGAATTCACTGAAAAAGAGCATTTGGCAAACTTAGAAGAAGTCTTAAAATGTTTCTTGCAAACTGGAGTGCATTTAAAAAATGAAAAGTACACCTTCCAAGTGAGGAAGACAATCAATTTGGGTCACCGAGTAGATTTGCAGGGCCTCCACCCAGTTGAGGAGAAAGTGAGAGCTGTAAGAGAGGCACCTGTGCCAAAGAACTCCTCAGATCGCAAATCATTCCTAGGAATGATCAACTATTATGGGCATTTCTTACCCAATTTGTCTACTGTGCTGGCCCCCCTGCATTCTCTATTCAAAAAGAACCAATGTTGGTCTTGGGAGGCACCCCAGAAAGAAGCTTTCATAAAGGTGAAGCAATTGTTGCACTCATCCAATCCATTAGTGCATTATGACCAGATGAAATAATTGGTACAGACGTGTGGTGCATGTCCCTATGGAATGAGAGCAGTGCTCTCTCATTGGATGGGTGACGGCACAGATCAGCAATAGATTAGGGATCAAGACCACTCACCATGGTGGAAAAGGGATACTCGCAGATAGTAAAAGAAGGCCTGTCCATCATCTTTGGTGTCAAGAAATTTCACCATTAAATACACGGCTGCCATTTTACAATCAGCTCCGACCACAAACCATTGTTAGGATTGTTTACTGAGGACAAGGCTATCTATCCATAGCCTCAGCAAGTGTACAATAATAGGCTTTAATTCTGGCAGTGTATGAATACACCTTTGTACATAGGTCTGGCAACCAAATCACAAACACCGATGTCCTTAGTTGTTTGCCTTTACAAGAAAATGATGAGTATGTTCCAGTTACACAGGAACTTGCTTTATTGTTAAATTTCTTAGATTGCTTGCTGGTATGTGCTCAACAGATCAGAGGCTCGACAATTTGGGACCCAGTCCTACCTCAAGTATAGAACAAGTGCTAAATGGTTGGTCACAGGAGCCCGTATCTGACGAAATGAAACTGTACTTCAACAGAAGGCATGAAATAACCAGCCAGGATGGCATCTTATTGTGGGGAGCATAAGTGATAGTTCCTCCAAAGGGAAGGGAGTCACTTTTAATTGTACTACACAGTGCCCATCCAGGAATTTCCCGAATGAAGATCATAGCCCACAGCTATCTATGGTGGCCTGGGATGGATGGCAAAATAGAGAGTTTAGTAAAGTACTGTGTGCAATGTCAGCAACTGCAAAAGTTGCCAGCGACAGCTCCGTTACACCCATGGGAGTGGCCAGGTAGACCCTGGGTGCGGTTACACATCGACTATGTTGGACGGCATGGCGTTTACGAGTGCTGAGTTTCAATGGTTTATCAGCCTTAATGGTATCACTCATGTGAAGACTGCACTGTACCACCTTCCCCAAATGGACTGGCCGAAAGGGCAGCTCAAATGTTCAAGACAGGCATGAAAAAGCTTACTGGCGATTCCTTGGCAACCAAGCTACCAAGCTAGTATGCTTTCGTTTTCATTACAGGGCTACCCCTCAAACAACAACAGGTGTCACACCTGCGGAATTATTGTTGAAACATCTCAGGATGAGATTGAGCTTAATCATTCCAAATTTAGAGGGGAAGGTGGAAAGGAGTCAGGGAAGCCAGTAAACTAGACACGACTGGCATAGTCATGAGAGGAAATTTACTGTGGGAGAGCCAGTATACACGAAAAATTTCAGGGAAGAACTAAAGTGGTTACAGGGTGAAATATGTGCGGTGACTGGACCTCTATCTTACCACGTGGAGGTGAGAGGCCGGATCATGCATAAGCATATGGACCATTTAAGGTAAAGAGAGACAAATCATCAAGATTTGGTTCCACCAATGACCATGACTGAGTCTGCGTTTCCTGTCGAGGATACTGAATCCAGGACTGACATGTCTGATGTTCCTGTAAGAGTTGAGGATACAGAACTGCAAGTGCCCACTGAAGCATCTGATGTTCAGGCAACTCTGGGAAAGGAGGTTCCTGACAAACAATCTGAAGCTGTGGAGCTGCAATGTTCCATACAAACCAGGAAACCACCTGAAAGACTGAACTTGTAAATTCCTTACCCAGTGTAAATATTATGTTGTCCTGAAAAATATGCACTGGTAAATATAATATGTATAGCTGAGTTAAAAGGGGAGAAATGTAGTAATTATGGTTTTATTTAGTGTGTAATGTACCTTTAAGAATAATACTGCTTAAGGAAGATCACATGATCTGTAGTAACCAATAGGAGAATAGCACAGGCTACCTCCGCAGTCAGTGTAGAGATAGAGTTGGAGTTGAAAGCACACATGTAGTTGCTGCTGTGTATATTGTAAATAAACTTAATGGGCAGAATTTTCTGCTCAGTGTGTGGGCATGTGCCCAACATGCTTGAGCGTGGAATAGCGCGCAATGACGTCAGGTGAGCATCCTGACATCATCATGCACTTGCGCGATATTTCGGTCGGTGGGCGCATGCGAGAGTCAGCAGCACACCCACCGATAATTAAGAGGCCTATTAAAGCCATTAATCAATTAATTCACTGCTACTTTTCACAGCCCATCCAACCTTACAGTTGGCGAGTGGGTAAATTGGCTAGGCAGCCTTTGGATTTTTGAGGAAACCTCATCCAAGGGCAGGATGAAGTTTCTGATAATAATTTTTTTAAAATGTTTTGACTGAATTTTTATCATTAGATTACTGCTTATTACGAGTGGAAATTTTTTCAGGGATTTTGAAACTTTTATTTAAGGGTTTAAAACTCTTCAGCTCCCTGAGGGAGCTCTCTGCCTTCAGGGAGCTTTCATTCAGCGCTCCCCGCCCCCCCCACCTGCACTGACTTCAGCGCTTGCTCTCCTCCTGCCTCCACCCCAGCAGCACTGAGCCTTTCAGCGCATGTTTCATACTGGCTGGCTGTTAAGCGTGAAATCGCGGTTGGGAGCCAATCGCGGGTGGTGGACTGTTTCACAGCTGCTCCTGGGCCCGCCAACTGCGCCCGTCCAATGACCTCAAAATCCTGCCCAATGTTTCAACCCAAGATGTGTCTGCAGATCAACTCTATCATTAAAAGCTCTAACAACTCAGCCACCCAATAACAGTCTTCTTCACTGAAGACTGATAAGAGCATTTTTCACTGGAGAACAATAAAGGCAATAACTTGCATTAAATGTAGTATCTTTAATTTATTAAAATGCCCGAAGGCCGCACACAGAGGTATAAACAAATAAATGGGAATTGAGTCAAAAAAAGAGATACTTGGAGGGAACCTTGGTCAATGAACGTATTTTAGGGAGGACCAGAAAAGATGAGAGGACACTGGAAAGATGCAATAGGGACAAATGGAGGGAAGGAGCTGCGCAAGAGAGAAGCAGAGAGGGAGAAATTTCATTGCATAACACCAGATCTAACAGCACCATGCAGACTTGCGTCGGTTTCCTGGGGGGCTGGCAGCGCCACAAGTTATTACCCGTTTGGCCCGTGTAGCTTTCTTCATTACATCATTGAAGAAGGTCAAGCAGACTGCACAGGTAGTAGCTTGCAGCACCAACTGCCCTTGGCAGATCAACCTATGTCTGTGTGTTACTTCTAGAAGTGGCACTCCATGAACAAATTTCTCCCTTAAAGAACTCAGGTGAGACCAATGACAAGGTTACGAAGCTGGAAGGGGCAAGGCCATGGAGAGATTTAAACACAGATAAGAATTGTATATTTGAGGTGTCAGGGGACCAGAAACCATTGTAGATCAGAAAAAAAGGGGTAATGGGCAATGTTCCCACAAAGCTGGGTGCATGGCTGTGCAACAGCTTGGGAAGCACTGTGCATGATAACCAATACGCATGGATGACGCCACCAAAAAAAATTAAAAAAACAATGCTTTGAAAAAACTGGCCATGCACAAAAGCAAAATTGTAGAAGGAACATTGGTGAGTGGGAGTTGGTGTGGCATAGAAAAGGGAAGAGAATTAAGGCATTGGAAGATTACAGGGAAGATGTGACTTGATGATTAGGACTCTGTTTGGAAAGTATTGCCAGGCAAGGAGGCTTTGTTAAGAGAGGAGGTGTTACTGCCCATAAGATAAATAACAGTCAAAGCGTGAATATCAATACAGACATCTGAAATGGGATTGTGATTGACCAGGACCTTGCCAATGAATGAATGGTCATTCTGGAGGAAACCATGGCGACAGGTGGAGATTGTTGATCTGCTCGCTGAATCCAGATGGGATAGATGAATAGCATGGGAAGGAAAGTTATGAGTTTAAGACACAGTGTGTGCATTAGCTGGGACTGTTAATCTGATGGAAGGAAGGGGCAATTGGGGTTACTGTTTGGTAGGAGGCTGCAATGACTGCCGTGAGGAAAACATAGAAGAATGCTAAGAAAGGCACAGAAAGTTTTTATGGATTTATACAAAGGAGAGTCAAACCTGTGACAGCAGCAGAAGAGAAGGAGGTCTGAGGGGCAGTGATTGTTGGGGTAGGAATTGGAGGAAGAAAAGTACCTGAAATGCGAGAAATAAAAGGTGCTGTGGGCAGGCGGCTGGAAGCAGTAAAGAGAAGAGTCCACGAAGCACTAAAAAATAGGGTAGATAGAAGTTTATTCCACATGTAGATTACCCACCTTATTCATCTCAGTGGCACTGAGCTCCTATAAGAACAAATTCTTCCATTTATCAGCATTTCTTTCATTGCCTGTCATGCTCGTAAAATGCAATGCTACTTTTTAATTGTAGATATATAATGTCAACGATCTGCTTCACTGATTGAATGAAACAAGTCACAAAGAGTAATTTCCCAAAATGGATGAATATCATGAGCTGTGAATTCCTTTATTCCTGATATGAGGACCAATTTCATGTGATTGTTTAATTTCTCCCTGGGCCATTCATCTTTGTGCTTTGCAACATCAGTATCAACCCTACAGCGGGATCACATATGCAACTACAGAGTGGGAGAGATGGTGGCCAATGATATGCTTCAGAGAATAAACAGATCCTAATAATGGCTGGACCCCTCCTCCATGTCAAGGGCTGGACCCCTCTTCCAAGTAAAGCCATCAAGCCCATCAATTTTCACCCAATTTGTTAAACAGTGGAACTTCATGGCTACCCTCCATAATCAGGGCCAGAATATTGCCACTGGCGTGTGGGGGGTGGGCCCGACATGCCGAGGCATAAAATACCACGCATCCCGATGTCATTGCGCGTTATTTTAATATTAAGGCCATTAACAAAGCCATTAAAATAATTAACCACGCTGCCCATCCAACCTTAAGATTGGCAGGCAGGCGAAGAGCCCAAGCGGCCTTTGCATTTTTCAGGAAACCTCATCCATGGGCGGGATGAGGTTTCCTGAAGGTTTTATAAAATAATTAATTAGATTTTGCACAATTCACAAACATGTCCTAGCTGATGAGACACTGTCACATGATGGGACATGTTTAAATAATTTTTAACTTCCTTTATTTAAAAGTTTTATTATGAACTTAATCTCCCTGAGGCAGTTCCGTGACTTAATTGGCCCACCCACATAAAATGGCAGCACGCAGCCGATCGCGGGCAGTGATCGGCTCCGCACCTGCCCCTGCCTACTCCCGCCCAGCCAGCCCAACATAGGTAAGATTCAGCCCGATAAGTAATGCTAACATTTAGGAGAAGATGAAAGAAGTAAGAATACCCCTGGTCCATTGCAGGAAAAACTTTAGCAAATTCCTTAACTGTTAAAGAACTCACAAATGCGGTACTGACGCTATGCTTTGTAGACAACAAGGAGTATTTACAAGTGGCCTGATCAGCAGTACAGCACACCATTAAATTAATGAGTGCATCAACTGACATATCTGGAATTCAGCCTGAATGACAGACTTGGCTTCTAATTGCACTGGAAGCAGGCTGAAGGAGTAGAAACAACCAACCAGCTGCTGTTACTCACTGAGGTTGGAGCAGGTGCAGATCTCGGGGTCATAATCCAAAATCTCAAAAGGTCTAATACCTAATCCCATGCAGTCTGATCCCCGACTCTAGGGTTCTTTGTATGGTGGAGATTGATGGAGAGGGAGCTTGGGGGCCTTGGGGGAAAGCTCTCTTGCTCTTCCTTGCCCATAAACAATGCTGTAAAAGATGCTTAGATTCTCCCAGAAGCAGTCTTCACTTCCCTTCAGTTGCCAGTGTTCCCAGGGTATGGCGACTTTGCTATCCACCATTAAATCAGCAAATAGGGTAAACCTGAAGTTGCCGACATTATTATCAACCCATCTCTTGGGATCGGCCTTTGTTCTGACTCTGTTAAACCAAGAAGTGCACAGATTAGATGAAAGCAAAATACTGCGGATGCTGGAAATCTGAAACAAAAACAGAAAATGCTGGAAAAACTCAGCAGGTCTAACAGCCTCTTTGGAGAGAAAAAAGAACAGTTAACGTTTTGAATCCATATGACTCTTCTTCAGAGCTAAAGAGAAGTAAAAGTGTGATGAAATTTATACTGTTTAAGGGGGGGTGGAGCTTCAGCTGGAAAGAAGGCCAGTGATAGGTGGAGGCAAAGGAGAGATTGACAAAGATATCATGAACAAAAGGACAAAGGGGTGTTACTGGTAGTGGTACTGACTAAAGGAGGTGTTGATGATGGCATAAAGGTCAGAAAGCAGAATGTGGTAATAGCAGGACAAGGGTAAGCACTTTGGAAAGAACAACATGAATAAGTGACAGATGGCCCTAGACGGGGTGGTGTGGAGGGAGGGGACAGTGGTGGGAAAAACGATTGAAAATAGGATAAAAGGTGGGGATAAAACAATGAATAAAAATGAAAATTAATAAAAATAAGAATAAGTGGATAAAAAATAAATATTAAAAAATAAAAATGAATATTGAAAAAAGGGGATAAAAAAGGGGGTGGGGATGGAGGAGAGAGTTCATGGTCTGAAGCTGTTGAACTCAATATTCAGTCCGGAAGGCTGTAAAGTGCCTAGTCGGAAGATGAGGTGCTGTTGCTCCAGTTTGTGTTGGACTTCACTGAAAAACTGCAGCAGGCCAAGGACGGACATGTGGGCATGAGAGCAGGGTGGTGTGTTGAAGCTGGTTTGAAGTCTGGTTGAGATTTTAAAAAATTTTAGTGTTCAAGGCCATCCCAACCCAGTCATCTTGGAGATTGCAATTCACTCCAATCTATTGGCTGGCTGGTAAATTCCTCTAGTCAGCCACCTGAAGTCGACCTCGGGCTGGGTGGCGAAATCAGTGTATTTTATGAATTTTTTTGCTGCATATGTTTTCCTACAGCAGGCTTCATCAAAAATATTAATCAGTTTTTAAACCACAGAATGGACACAGTTTAATTAAAACAAATGTATGAGGTGCATTCCCTGTCAGCTCAATAAACATTTGTTAGAAGGGTGTGCTGCACAGCGCTATCAGCAATGCAGCCTTATAAAATTTATGATTCACAGATATTTCTCAGCAGCTTTGACATTTTGCTTGGGAATGGAGGGTTGAAATATCAATGATTCTAGAGCCCTAATGCAGTGAGACAGTCATAACGGCTCAGCTTCAAGGCATGGCTGAGGGCCAGCACAAACAAACCTGGTGAAAATTGGCAAAGTG
The DNA here is from genome assembly GCF_017639515.1 of Carcharodon carcharias. Classification (NCBI taxonomy): domain Eukaryota; kingdom Metazoa; phylum Chordata; class Chondrichthyes; order Lamniformes; family Lamnidae; genus Carcharodon; species Carcharodon carcharias. The sequence goes on along the minus strand of NC_054477.1, from coordinate 55,023,238 downwards.
AGAGTGCCGGCTTTGGGGCAGGAGACTGATGGGGCCATGCAGATAAAGTCCAAACGTTCACATCTCCCATGCTTCAGAGCAGCAGAGAACAAGATATTCAGATAGTTTCCTGTTCGCTTTTGCTCCACCTGAGTGACTCCCATTGGGAGTTATAATCAGGGATCTAGAGATTGGGTGTAGAAATAAAGGGCATGAACATAAAATTAACAAGCATCCAATTAGATTAGTCCAGTGTGGTGGAAGTGTGCACAGTGTGATGACTTCTGATGCAGAAGCATAACAATAAGGAAAATATGTAATTTCTTTAAAATGTCCAAGGAATCTATCATTGTTTTTAAGAGTGGTTAAAAATGACTTTTAAGAGTTTGCATCAATTGTAAAGGGATCAATTTTAATTTTCTTGGAATAATAAGAAACACTGGTCCATGTAACATGATGACTCTTGACCTGGAAACACTACCAACAGAAAGGAAGTTAAGATGCATAAAAGCCAGGTGACAGACACAGAGAAGACAGACAAAGAAGCTACTGTTGTATAGAACAAGGGAAAGCTCTGGCAGAGGAAAGAACAGAAAAGGCACATTTACAAGGAGCTGTGTGTATAACACAGTTAAACAGGACAGTTTAGAGCAGGGATTGTGAATTGAAGTTTTACTGCTTCTGCTTCAGTTTTACCAGAGCCAACCAGAATGTTTAATGGGGATAATTAAAGAGATAAGATAAAGGACTATGTGGCAAATCTGTGCCATCAAGATTGTCATGAACGCAGCTAAGGAAGTACTGCAGTAGTGTGCTGTTTGGGTGCCATCTGTCCCTGTGGATCTCAGATGGAATACAACTGCCTGTGAATGTGACTCAAGAGCCAAATCAATTGAGTGGGAAGATGATAGACCTTGCATACCAGAGGTTGAGTTAGAGAACTTTGGAACTGCACTTGGTGCCTCATGTCTGCGAGGAGTGTTGCAGATGTTTGTTGTTGTGTAAGATCTGTCTTTGTTGTATTGGCTATTTAAAGTGAAATTTAACTTTTTTATTTGAAGTATCATTTGCCTGTTAATTTATGTTTAATTGGCATTGGTTCTGATTCATGTTAAATGTGATGTGAGGAAAATCTTTTTCACCCAGAGGGTAGCTGGAGTCTGGAATGAACTTCCTGAGAGGGTAGTGGAGGCAGGTTTTATTGAGATATTCAAAAGGGAATTGGATTGCTATCTGAAAAGAAAGAATGTACAAGGTTACAGGTATAAGGCAGGGGAGTGGGAATGCTCATTCAGAGAGCCAGTGCAGACTCAACTGGCAGAATGGCCTCCTTCTGCACAGTAAAGATTCTGTAAAGTACAAGCTTCAAAAAGTGGAATCTTGGTGGTAATTTCTTCATTTAGGGGTCATTCAGTAAATTTGATTATTTTAGCTTATGGTTTCCCCACAGGGATTGAAACAGTGGTGAAAATGTGTTTATCCTGTGATACAGCTAACTAATTATTTGTTGAAAGCAGCAATAAGAAAATCTATACAGCAGAAACATTCACAAAGCTTACTGAGTTGGATTTTCACCCCAAGGCAGAGCTTTAATACTTCATTTATAGAGTACAAATGGTATAGGTCTTGAGGGTTATGAAGTTTCGAAATGTAAAGATGAAGATTATAAGTAAATGATGTCTTTTTAACACCTTGCTGATTTGTCATGTAACTAATGGGAGGCAGCAAGGATTTAGATGCCCTTTCCACGTAGTGGGTCAGTTCAATGTGTTGGGCTAAGGTGGTGTTACCATTTAGTTGGGCTTGGTATTAAGTTTTCATTATTAAAATTTGATTCCTTTACTAGTTATTTCTTCATTTACTAACAGTTTATAGATTACAACATAACTTAAAGAGATTCTGCTCCAACCTTTAAAAATGTCTATAAGTAAACTTGAAGGAGGTTGATCTAGTAAATATGCCAATGAAATATGCCACTTAAAACAAAAATTAGCTGCGATTAAAAAACTTTTAGTCAAGAGATTAATCACTGTTATTTTTTTACTTTGCATGACAGACCCAGTACAGATAGAAATAATCAAAGGCTCTGTTGAACATGATAGTTCCTGAGCTGCTGGGACCTTGGATATGTCATGTCAAGGAAGGCATGATGTAGTGCGTAAAATTAGAGATTAGAAAGGTCTTCTGGAGTTTTGCTTGATTCGTTATGGCTAGAGCAGGGAGAAACTTTGCAGCACCTTTATTTTTAAGAATGGATAAGTTGAAAGAGAGGATTCTACATGGATGATAGAATAATGGGTCTGATGGGATGAATAACCTTTTCCTTATTCCATGCTTACTTATCTTCTTATGCTGTAGACTGAAACTTGAACTGAGAAATGGGGAGGAAAAGCCAAAAAAAAGGAGCCAGGTCTTGGCTTGTACACATGCTTAACTTTGACATATTTTGGATTAGAGTAAATGTGATGGTGAGAGATATAGCTTGACAAAAATCTGTAAGCTTTCAGGGATATTTAATAGCTTTTGTGGCTCTGCTGAATATAAATAAAAGAATAATGAAGGATTCTGAAATCTCAGATAGGCAATAAAAGGAAATGTCAATCGGGGAAACTCACTAATGGACTGGCTTGCTTTACATTTGTTTTTTGCATGAAATGATGATAAAATTCTATTGCAACTAAGGGCTGAAGGGAAATGCCAAAAGTATATTACAGTTTTAACTTACTGAGCTGCTTTAACTAATGACTTTACCATGTAGTGAAGTGTGAAGGGAGAACGGATGTAAATGAAAAAGAACAGAACATGTACAATGAATGAGAGCGATGCTGGCACTTTGTTATGCCCAGCCTTTGGATGAAGTTTAATGTTCTTTCCTACTTGAAAAAATGTAATCTAAGTATACAAAGGTGGCAGCTGTTGTCTGTCTTTCTGCAGGCAGTGCCTTACTATAAAATGTATGTGTCATTTGTTCATAACTCTACTGCTCACAATTTTGATTTGATTTTATCGGGTCATGCGGTCCCCTCCCTGCCAGCTAAAAAGTCGGTGGGGGTGTGGGGGAGGGGGAGAGGGGGAGGGGGGTGGGGACACTACCCACAATCCGGATGCTGGGATCAACATTAATTTCTTTAAGGTGAGATTTCCACCCCTACCTTGGGAGGAAGCCCTACCTTAGAAAGCTGCAGGGACTACAGGCAGTCCTACCATTCAAGGGAGCCCAGGTAAGTCCGAGTCAGGAGTCTCAGTGAGGAGGGGTGGTGAGCTGGGCTCAAGAGGCTGGGAGGAGAGTTAAAGCAGGGATGACCATGGGGGGATGCCTCTGATGGGCCCAGGGGACCTGAAAAGGAGGTCATCTGCGCCCCACCCCACCAACCTTGCCTGACACCAGCCCACACAGCTAAAGCTGCCAGGCTTTGTGCGTGGCACAGGCCTCACTGCACCACAGATAAAATACCAACAGAGGTGGGATGAAGCCCTTAAGTGCTATTAACTGTCCACTTAAGAGTCTCATATGGCTGGCCGACACCTTTCCCTTGCTGCCCCCAACCAAAAAGTTGGTCGTCAGCCCGCCCACCTGAAACCTGGCTGCCCCACAGCAATATTACGCTTGGAGCAGCTTTAATTGTGTTAGAGTGGGACTTCCATACCCATCTGGAAGGAAGTCCCACCCTAGAGACCTACTAGCCAATCATATTGGTTAGCAGTTCTATAGTCCCAGCAATGCCAGGTTCCGGTGCTGGCCACTGCTGGGACGACAGGCAGTCCCCATGGAAAAAGACTGAGGATATCCTGACTTAAAGATAAGTCTGGGGTTTTGGACAGGCCTGGCGGGCAGACCCCAGCAAGTGGGAGGGGGTTGGGATGCCGGGTTTGAGAGGCCTGTGGGCGGAGGGTTAAAGGGGGCATAGGTTCTTGGGGTGAATCCCCCAGCAGAGGTACATCCCTTCCTGTCTGACAGAAGCCTAGGCAGTGAAAGCTCCCTGGACACCTGCCTCACCTTCCCCCCACCGCACATAAATAGTGATGGAGATGGAATGAGACCCATAATTGGCCATTAATTGGCCACTTAAGGGTCTCAATAGTTCTAAGGGCGGGCAGGCTACCTGACAACTTCTCCACCCACCACAATATATGAGACAGATTGGGGATGGGTGGGAAGGTGGTGGGAAGGGCACCCAAATTATGTTACGAGCCCCCACTGCCATCAAATACACCGGCAAGGGGCCATAAATTCCAGACCCTTGTATCTTTGTCCCACCCAGTAATATTTAATTTAGGTGAGCCCACAATGCCTGAGGCATCAGCGTTGGTGACATGGTTCTGGAGACAGATAATGCAACTAGAAATTCAAGCCTTAAAATTTAACAGATATTGTATGCTTTTAGTCTTATAGATCATCTTGCAGCAGCTGGCATCTTTTGGACAAAGCTATTTTGTATTGTGTGAACTTTGAAATTTTAAAACATCCAGTTTTCCATTCTTTGATTTTCATTCTTCCATCTCATTCTGCTTTCACATTAGATGGAAGAGCCTTTACCAGCTTCTCAGCGACACGTTTGCTGTGTTCATTTAAACTATTGCTTTGTCTGTGGAACAGAACTACAAGGTTGTACTTTAAGAGGTAATGGTAACATAGAGGCCTGGATTTTCATTGAGTCATGATGGCTCAGGAGGCCTTTAAAAATGTTGGCCAGGACCCCATTCGGGCTTTCCCAGCCCCATTCCTGGGATTTCCGATTTTCAAAAGTACCTTTTAAGGGTGTGGACTGGTTCAAGTCTCAAGCCTGCACCCCACACTCCCGGCCTGGTTGTCTCCATTGCAGGAGTAGGCGTGACCTAGTCCTCTGCAATTTTCAAGGAGCCTGGCCAGTTTTCCAAAGAATCATCGTTTACGGAACCTCAGAGGTGATGTGAACCATGAACCATAACCCATAAGAGGGAAACTTTTAAAAGCTAAGTTCAAAAGATCCTCCTCATGACTCCCGTTGCCAAGGTATCCATCCCCACCCGTATGACCCCTCATGACCCTTCAGTGAACTATTCCTATGGCTGCTCCGGCCCCCCATGGCAATGTAATCCCCCCACCTACCCTCTAGCCCTGTATGCCACCCACTCCCTATGGCACCTCATGCCCCCCCATGCCAAGGTAAGCATGGGAGAGTGAGGGTTTGTAGGGTTTAGGGATTGGGGGCCTCTCACTCATCTACAGAACTAGGCCAATGTGACAGTGTACACAACCTGCCTGGCTCAGAATCCCCCAGCTCAGTTTCCGTCCTCAGCCTGCTTCCAGCCCATCTCCACCTCTCCACCATGCACATTGCATAGGCAGGCACTGCTGGGCAGGAGGTAGGATCACGATGTCGGGAAATGGTCCAACTTACAATTCCAGCCTTGAAGTTAAAACTCCAGCACTATGTGTCTGTCTTCACAGTAGAAGGCAAAGGCCCAGAGTTTTGTCCTCCGGTCAGGTTCACGGAGATGGAGATTCCCCAGCTCGGCTCAGTGAATCTGTCCTTTAAAATTGGCTGCCCACAGGTCAGATTTTCAGTGGGGGGTGTGGGCTGAAATAGGGGTTGGAGTGGGGTGATCCTGGAACACGTGCAGAGGCTGTCGTGTGCAGAGGCAAACTGGGCACAAGGCCTGCCTCTGTGCTACAGCATTGTGTTTAAATAACTTTAAAATAATAATAACACAAAAATTGTCACTGCAGCCCTTACCCCTCATCCCCCTCAGCCCTCCACACACTCCCTATGCCCCATCCATGCCAAACCATGCCCCCACCCACCCTTGGTTCTTACCCCATTCATGCCAAAGGCATCCTTGGACAGTTCCTTGACAACTAGGCAGCTTTTTTTGACAGCTTGACAGTTCCAATGATTTTGTGCGTAAGAACTGCATAATCATGTTCACCTTTAACAATCCCAAAAGGTGCCTTATCTCTTGCAAAGGTGTCCTGGTACCCTACCAAAGGAGTACTTTACCCTTCCAAAGGGGTACCCTGGCTATCCAAACAAATCCACCCAGTTTAGTCCTCCACTTTCCCGGTCTAATCTGAACACTCCAGCATCCCACTTCCGTGGGTGTAGCTGGCGATTTAAATGGCCATCTGCCTCCACGAATTGCTCATGCATGAAAATTTGGCACAACTGGGAAAACCCAGCCCAAAAATTACATTCCATAAATAAATGGGAACTTAAGAGGCTAACAAGAGTAAGAAACTTAAAATAATAAATAAATTAATAATTAATTTGGAAAAAAATTAAAGGATTAAAAGCTGATGAATCCCTAGGAGCTCATGGCCTACATCCTAGGCTTCCTAAAGAGGTAGCTGAAGCTGGTTATGATTTTCTAAAATCCCCTAGAGTTCAAAATCTGAATGGATGGGAAGTTAATCAATGTAAAACCTCTATTCAAGAAAGGAGGGAAAGAGAAAACAAGGAATCCTAGGACAGCTAGCCTGATATCAGTCTGCAGAAAAATGCTGGAACCTATTATCAAGGAAGTCTTAAGAATGCACTTAAAAAAATCATAATATGATCTGACAAAGCCAACAAAGTTTTATGAAAGGGAAATCATGTTTGACAAATTTATTAGAGATTTTTGAGGTAACTAGTAGGATAGATAAAGGGGCACCAGCAGATGTAGTATACTGAAATTTCCAAAAGGCATTGGATAAGAAGCATGTGGCAGTAACCCCTGCATCAGCAAATGATGACCTATAATGCCCCACTACAACCAAAAATGCATTGCTCGAATTGGACGGTAGTCCCACTTGAAGACTCTCAAAAGGTAAGTGGTAGATGTGAATCACCTGCAATGATGCAAAGCCAAAGATTTGATAGGGTACCCACAAAGGTTTGTGTGGGAGGCACCTTATTGAATCTTTGGCTTTGCATCATTCCCGATGATTCCCGAGTTAACTCGGTATCTTAATTAAAATTGCGGTTTCAGTTTTCACATTCTAAGTCAAAATCTAAATGCTAAACTAAATTTCAGCTTGAGAAATACTTATCAGAGAGACCCAACTTACAAAAAATTCCTGACTTTAGGACTCAGTTTAAGAAGCACAGCTTTTATGAAAACTCTACTGTACACTCTGTGTAGTAGCAAAACGAAATCTCACTGAGGGGAGTTTTCCAGTGAGCTTTATTAGTTTTGGATGGACTTAAGTAAGGTGGGATGTTGGGAGGGCAGCTAGGATGGTGTTGTAATCACCAAAACCAGAGGTAACCAAAGTAAGTTTGATCAGGAGGGCAATAATGCTAAATATGCTACCCTGTGCTGGATGCCCAGGTTTGAACGGAAGACTAGTAACATAATGGCCTGGAATTTCCACACAGCTGCTTCCACTCTGCTCCCACTGTAGCTTTACTGGAAGTCCAGCAGAAACAGTGTTTGTTTCTATCACACATTCTGCCAAGTTCCGGAGGAAGAACAGCAACAGCTAAAAGGAAATTTCAGGCCCATATGCCGATGTGTTTTGCCACAAACTGCAAACTTTAGTCTGCTGGTAACTATGTCGAAGATTATACTGCAACACACTGATTCTTACTGGATATATTTTAATTATAAAAACAAAAAAACTGCGGATGCTGGAAATCCAAAACAAAAACAGAATTACCTGGAAAAACTCAGCAGGTCTGGCAGCATCGGCGGAGAAGAAAAGAGTTGACGTTTCGAGTCCTCATGACCCTTCGACAGAACTTGAGTTCGAGTCCAGGAAAGAGCTGAAATATAAGCTGGTTTAAGGTGTGTGTGTGGGGGGCGGAGAGATAGAGAGACAGAGAGGTGGAGGGGGTTGGTGTGGTTGTAGCGACAAACAAGCAGTGATAGAAGCAGATCATCAAAAGATGTCAACAACAATAGTACAATAGAACACATAGGTGTTAAAGTTAAAGTTGGTGATATTATCTAAACGAATGTGTTAATTAAGAATGGATGGTAGGGCACTCAAGGTATAGCTCTAGTGGGTTTTTTTTTATATAATGGAAATAGGTGGGAAAAGGAAAATCTTTATAATTTGTTGGGAAAAAAAAAAGAAGGGGGAAACAGAAAGTGGGTGGGGATGGGGGAGGGGACTCACGACCTAAAGTTGTTGAATTCAATATTCAGTCCGGAAGGCTGTAAAGTCCCTAGTCGGAAGATGAGGTGTTGTTCCTCCAGTTTGCGTTGGGCTTCACTGGAACAATGCAGCAAGCCAAGGACAGACATGTGGGCAAGAGAGCAGGGTGGAGTGTTAAAATGGCAAGCGACAGGGAGGTTTGGGTCATTCTTGCGGACAGACCGCAGGTGTTCTGCAAAGCGGTCGCCCAGTTTACGTTTGGTCTCTCCAATGTAGAGGAGACCACATTGGGAGCAATGAATGCACTAGACTAAGTTGGGGGAAATGCAAGTGAAATGCTGCTTCACTTGAAAGGAGTGTTTGGATCCTTGGACGGTGAGGAGAGAGGAAGTGAAGGGGCAGGTGTTGCATCTTTTGCGTGGGCAAGGGGTTGTGCCATAGGAGGGGGTTGAGGAGTAGGGGGTGATGGAGGAGTGGACCAGGGTGTCCCGGAGGGAGCGATCCCTACGGAATGCCGATAAGGGGGGTGAAGGGAAGATGTGTTTGGTAGTGGCATCATGCTGGAGTTGGCGGAAATGGCGGAGGATGATCCTTTGAATGCGGAGGCTGGTGGGGTGATAAGTGAGGACAAGGGGGACCCTATCATGTTTCTGGGAGGGAGGAGAAGGAGTGAGGGCGGATGCGCGGGAGATGGGCCGGACACGGTTGAGGGCCCTGTCAACGACCGTGGGTGGAAAACCTCGGTTAAGGAAGAAGGAGGACATGTCAGAGGAACTGTTTTTGAATGTAGCATCATCGGAACAGATGCGACGGAGGCGAAGGAACTGAGAGAATGGGATGGAGTCCTTACAGGAAGTGGGGTGTGAGGAGCTGTAGTCGAGATAGCTGTGGGTGTCGGTGGGTTTGTAATGGATATTGGTGGACAGTCTATCACCAGAGATTGAGACAGAGAGGTCAAGGAAGGGACGGGAAGTGTCAGAGATGGACCACGTGAAAATGATGGAGGGGTGGAGATTGGAAGCAAAATTAATAAATTTTTCCAAGTCCTGACGAGAGCATGAAGCAGCACCGAAATAATCATCGATGTACCGGAGAAAGAGTTGTGGAAGGGGGCCGGAGTAGGACTGCAACAAGGAATGTTCCACATACCCCATAAAGAGACAGGCATAGCTGGGGCCCATGCGGGTACCCATAGCCACACCTTTTATTTGGAGGAAGTGAGAGGCGTTGAAGGAGAAATTGTTCAGCGTGAGAACAAGTTCAGCCAGACGGAGGAGAGTAGTGGTGGATGGGGATTGTTCGGGCCTCTGTTCGAGGAAGAAGCTAAGGGCCCTCAGACCATCCTGGTGGGGGATGGAGGTGTAGAGGGATTGGACGTCCATGGTGAAGAGGAAGCGGTAGGGGCCAGGGAACTGGAAATTGTTGATGTGACGTAAGGTGTCAGAGGAATCACGGATGTAGGTGGGAAGGGACTGGACAAGGGGAGAGAGAAGGGAGTCAAGATAACGAGAAATGAGTTCTGTGGGGCAGGAGCAAGCTGAGACGATCGGTCTACCGGGGCAGTTCTGTTTGTGGATTTTGGGTAGGAGATAGAAGCGGGCCGTCCGAGGTTGGGCAACTATCAGGTTGGAAGCTGTGGGAGGGAGATCCCCAGAGGAGATGAGGTCAGTGACAGTCCTGGAAACAATGGCTTGATGTTCAGTGGTGGGGTCATGGTCCAGGGAGAGGTAGGAGGAAGTGTCTGCGAGTTGACGCTCAGCCTCCGCGTGGTAGAGGTCAGTGCGCCAGACAACAACAGCACCACCCTTGTCAGCGGGTTTGATGACAATGTCAGGGTTGGACCTGAGAGAATGGAGTGCAGTAAGTTCAGAGAGAGACAGGTTAGAATGGGTGAGAGGAGCAGAGAAATTGAGACGACTAATGTCGCGCCGACAGTTCTCAATGAAAAGATCGAGAGAAGGTAAGAATCCAGAGGGAGGGGTCCAGGTGGAGGGAGAATATTGAAGATGGGTAAAAGGATCCGTTGAACTGGGAGAGGACTCCTGCCCAAAGAAGTGAGCCCGGAGACGAAGACGGCGGAAGAAGAGTTCAGTATCATGCCGAGCCCGAAATTCATTGAGGTGAGGGCGTAAGGGTATGAAACTAAGTCCCTTGCTGAGCACTGAACGTTCAGCATCGGAGAGGGGAAGGTCAGGGGGTATAGTGAATACACGGCTGGGGTTGGGATTGGAAGATGGGGTGGGGATGGAGGGACAGGCAGGGGTGGAGGGTCCTAGATGGGTGTTGGTGTCGATGAGTTGTTGGAGCTTGCGTTCCTTAGCACTTGAGAGAAAGAGAAAAAGTTTCTTGTTGAGGCGTCGGATGAGCCGAAGGATAAAATGAAACTGGGGGCACGCGCAGCTTTGAAAAAGGGTACGGCGGTGCTGCTGGAGGGAGAGGTCGAGTGTGTTCATATGGCGGCGCATGGCACTGAGAGTGGATTTCAGAATGTGACGGGAACAGCAGTCCGAGAAACGTTTTATGTCCCGGAGATACCTGTAATCCTGGGTGGGTTCGAAACATGAGGGGTGGAATTTCAGTTGAAATCCATGTGGGGTAAGTCGGAGACGGAGACAGTCACTGAGAAAGGAGATATGGCTGTGAAAGCGGGTTTTAGTAAACACCTTGTCAAACACTAGGAGAGAAATGGAAAGCAATGAAGGTGAACAAGGCAACAGAGAAATCCGGAAATCTTGTCGCAGAGAGGAACAGAACTTCTTCAAGGAGGTAGGCATTTCTTGAAGAGCAGTGGCAGTCATCTCCGCCGATGCTGCCAGACCTGCTGAGTTTTTCCAGGTAATTCTGTTTTTGTTTTGGATTTCCAGCATCCGCAGTTTTTTTGTTTTTATCTCTGTGTTTAATTGACTGCCACTGCTCTTCAAGAAATGCCTACCTCCTTGAAGAAGTTCTGTTCCTCTCTGCGACAAGATTTCCGGATTTCTCTGTTGCCTTGTTCACCTTCATTGCTTTCCATTTCTCTCCTAGTGTTTGACAAGGTGTTTACTAAAACCCGCTTTCACAGCCATATCTCCTTTCTCAGTGACTGTCTCCGTCTCCGACTTACCCCACATGGATTTCAACTGAAATTCCACCCCTCATGTTTCGAACCCACCCAGGATTACAGGTATCTCCGGGACATAAAACGTTTCTCGGACTGCTGTTCCCGTCACATTCTGAAATCCACTCTCAGTGCCATGCGCCGCCATATGAACACACTCGACCTCTCCCTCCAGCAGCACCGCCGTACCCTTTTTCAAAGCTGCGCGTGCCCCCAGTTTCATTTTATCCTTCGGCTCATCCGACGCCTCAACAAGAAACTTTTTCTCTTTCTCTCAAGTGCTAAGGAACGCAAGCTCCAACAACTCATCGACACCAACACCCATCTAGGACCCTCCACCCCTGCCTGTCCCTCCATCCCCACCCCATCTTCCAATCCCAACCCCAGCCGTGTATTCACTATACCCCCTGACCTTCCCCTCTCCGATGCTGAACGTTCAGTGCTCAGCAAGGGACTTAGTTTCATACCCTTACGCCCTCACCTCAATGAATTTCGGGCTCGGCATGATACTGAACTCTTCTTCCGCCGTCTTCGTCTCCGGGCTCACTTCTTTGGGCAGGAGTCCTCTCCCAGTTCAACGGATCCTTTTACCCATCTTCAATATTCTCCCTCCACCTGGACCCCTCCCTCTGGATTCTTACCTTCTCTCGATCTTTTCATTGAGAACTGTCGGCGCGACATTAGTCGTCTCAATTTCTCTGCTCCTCTCACCCATTCTAACCTGTCTCTCTCTGAACTTACTGCACTCCATTCTCTCAGGTCCAACCCTGACATTGTCATCAAACCCGCTGACAAGGGTGGTGCTGTTGTTGTCTGGCGCACTGACCTCTACCACGCGGAGGCTGAGCGTCAACTCGCAGACACTTCCTCCTACCTCTCCCTGGACCATGACCCCACCACTGAACATCAAGCCATTGTTTCCAGGACTGTCACTGACCTCATCTCCTCTGGGGATCTCCCTCCCACAGCTTCCAACCTGATAGTTGCCCAACCTCGGACGGCCCGCTTCTATCTCCTACCCAAAATCCACAAACAGAACTGCCCCGGTAGACCGATCGTCTCAGCTTGCTCCTGCCCCACAGAACTCATTTCTCGTTATCTTGACTCCCTTCTCTCTCCCCTTGTCCAGTCCCTTCCCACCTACATCCGTGATTCCTCTGACACCTTACGTCACATCAACAATTTCCAGTTCCCTGGCCCCTACCGCTTCCTCTTCACCATGGACGTCCAATCCCTCTACACCTCCATCCCCCACCAGGATGGTCTGAGGGCCCTTAGCTTCTTCCTCGAACAGAGGCCCGAACAATCCCCATCCACCACTACTCTCCTCCGTCTGGCTGAACTTGTTCTCACGCTGAACAATTTCTCCTTCAACTCCTCTCACTTCCTCCAAATAAAAGGTGTGGCTATGGGTACCCGCATGGGCCCCAGCTATGCCTGTCTCTTTATGGGGTATGTGGAACATTCCTTGTTGCAGTCCTACTCCGGCCCCCTTCCACAACTCTTTCTCCGGTACATCGATGATTATTTCGGTGCTGCTTCATGCTCTCGTCAGGACTTGGAAAAATTTATTAATTTTGCTTCCAATCTCCACCCCTCCATCATTTTCACGTGGTCCATCTCTGACACTTCCCTTCCCTTCCTTGACCTCTCTGTCTCAATCTCTGGTGATAGACTGTCCACCAATATCCATTACAAACCCACCGACACCCACAGCTATCTCGACTACAGCTCCTCACACCCCACTTCCTGTAAGGACTCCATCCCATTCTCTCAGTTCCTTCGCCTCCGTCGCATCTGTTCCGATGATGCTACATTCAAAAACAGTTCCTCTGACATGTCCTCCTTCTTCCTTAACCGAGGTTTTCCACCCACGGTCGTTGACAGGGCCCTCAACCGTGTCCGGCCCATCTCCCGCGCATCCGCCCTCACTCCTTCTCCTCCCTCCCAGAAACATGATAGGGTCCCCCTTGTCCTCACTTATCACCCCACCAGCCTCCGCATTCAAAGGATCATCCTCCGCCATTTCCGCCAACTCCAGCATGATGCCACTACCAAACACATCTTCCCTTCACCCCCCTTATCGGCATTCCGTAGGGATCGCTCCCTCCGGGACACCCTGGTCCACTCCTCCATCACCCCCTACTCCTCAACCCCTTCCTATGGCACAACCCCTTGCCCACGCAAAAGATGCAACACCTGCCCCTTCACTTCCTCTCTCCTCACCGTCCAAGGACCCAAACACTCCTTTCAAGTGAAGCAGCATTTCACTTGCATTTCCCCCAACTTAGTCTACTGCATTCGTTGCTCCCAATGTGGTCTCCTCTACATTGGAGAGATCAAACGTAAACTGGGCGACCGCTTTGCAGAACACCTGCGGTCTGTCCGCAAGAATGACCCAAACCTCCCTGTCGCTTGCCATTTTAACACTCCACCCTGCTCTCTTGCCCACATGTCTGTCCTTGGCTTGCTGCATTGTTCCAGTGAAGCCCAACGCAAACTGGAGGAACAACACCTCATCTTCCGACTAGGGACTTTACAGCCTTCCGGACTGAATATTGAATTCAACAACTTTAGGTCGTGAGTCCCCTCCCCCATCCCCACCCCCTTTCTGTTTCCCCCTTCTTTTTTTTTTTTCCCAACAAATTATAAAGATTTTCCTTTTCCCACCTATTTCCATTATATAAAAAAAAAACCCACTAGAGCTATACCTTGAGTGCCCTACCATCCACTCTTAATTAGCACATTCGTTTAGATAATATCACCAACTTTAACTTTAACACCTATGTGTTCTATTGTACTATTGTTGTTGACATCTTTTGATGATCTGCTTCTATCACTGCTTGTTTGTCGCTACAACCACACCAACCCCCTCCACCTCTCTGTCTCTCTATCTCTCCGCCCCCCACACACACACCTTAAACCAGCTTATATTTCAGCTCTTTCCTGGACTCGAACTCAAGTTCTGTCGAAGGGTCATGAGGACTCGAAACGTCAACTCTTTTCTTCTCCGCCGATGCTGCCAGACCTGCTGAGTTTTTCCAGGTAATTATATTTTAATTATACTTTTTTTTAAAACTTTAGCTCGGTTTGTATGGTGCAAAGCAGAGAAATTCGATCGCTGAGTCACTGAGTTGTAAGCAGATCATCTCCTCTGCAGTTCAATTTATTGGAAAAACAACAAAGAATGAATCATTAGCATTTACCGGAATGATTTCATGTTGATGGACTGATGATATATGAGATTGTATTCTCAATTGCCTTTTGCCAGCATCATTAATGGGAATGCCAATATCCTGGTATTCCCAAGTACGAGGTGATTGATGCAAATTGTAATATAAATGATAGTTGTTTTTGGATCAGTATTTGGCTTTATAAATTATATTACCTGCCTGGATAAAAACATTACTAAACTATTCAATCAGCATTCAATTGAAAGGCATGTGCTCAAATAAGCATTAGCTCAGTGTAGAATCAATACTTGTGCTATGATTGGCTATCAGAGTGTTGTAAAATGTCTGGCATACTCAATTTTAATTATAACCTATACCTACCTTTATTTGAGGACTGTGCTTTTTTCTTCTTAGGCAGTCCCTCTAGTTTGTGGATGATTTGCAAGGGACCAAGGTTCAATGGGTTCTGACATAGTTGATAAGTTAATTCCATGATTTACAGACTCTAACCAAATGCGAGGCAGGCGCTGCTTGGAGGGTTGGCTAAGATGAGCTGTTGAGAGGTTTGTGCGCTCACTCCAATGCCTCAGCTCAGTCTCTGCATGTTCCCTATGAAGTTGCTTGTTGTGTTTGGTGTCTTCACAAATGAACCTTCTCCATTTGGCTGGTCACATGCCAGGGTCTCCCATGAGTCAACAGGGATATTTGCCCTCACTCAGTCCGCAATGACTGAAGTTAGAGTGATCTTAGTTTTGGATTGAAGGCAGCATAGGTTGAACAGTTTCCCACCTGTTCTGTAAATTATCTTCATGCGTGTGGATAATTTGCTGGAGGTGAGGTGCAGTATTGCAGTGAGGAAGTTTGAGAAGATGGTTGGTGCATTGGCACAGCCTTTTTGACTCCAACCTTGACTGAGATAGGGTTTGTGGTAGTTCCATTGGTGAAAATCATGGCTTGCAGGTAATTGTGGAGTAGGCAGAGGATAGGACAAATTTCTGAAGGCAGGAAAATTTGAGGAGGATACTCCATAAGGCTTCATGGTTAACAGAGTCAAAGTTACCAATGCTGTACCACTTCCTACTTCATTTCAAAGCTATTTAGCTCTATGTTTAGAGGTTTAGATAGCTTTTAAAAATGTGAAGATAAATTGATGTTTGCTTACAGATGAATGACAGAGTTTAAAATCCAAATAATAGTAAAAAAAATTAAAAATGCATGCAGGTCTGTAAGCATTAGAAAAATGGACAAGTTAATGTTTAGGTTGTGACTTACTGTAGGGGTTCTGAAACTTTTTGCTTCTGAGGCCCCACTCCCTCCCATGATATAAAAAATTCACATTCCCCCTATAATACTAGTATATTTTCTGTATAAAATTTAGTTACCATAGATCACGGAGTATAAGTTAACCCAGCTTATATAACGATCCCATTTTCTTGGCCCGAAAAATCATGCTTTTGCATATACTCAGCATATAAGCCAACCCCTTTTCAACTATGAGATGCTACATCCAACTTAGCAGTCAACCTCAATCTTTCAGCCCCAACAAATGGATTTTACTTACTGGTACCTTATAACTGGGTGCAAAGGATCAAGCGTGCAATACAGGCTATGTTGCAACAAGTGTGAGAGTTTAAGACCCGCCCCACAGAGCAGACCCTGTGTAGCAAAGCACAAAGATGGTGACCATGCACTTCTATACTCTGTGTATAAGTCAACTCCTATTTTTTGGAGGGACTTTTCGAGGCTTCAAACGTCAACTTATACACCGACATCTCTACAATACAATTAAAAATAACAAATGTCTCCTTTGCCTTTCATGTTTGGTAATTAAATATCTCTGTAATTTGGAGGGTTTCAAAGATTCAATGGACAATGCTTGTGCACAAATTGCACACTGCAATGAGGTACACCTCTGCCTCCAGTCGAATAAAACTGAAACCTAAGTAGCTTTCTGCATCTTTCCTTAATTTTGTTGGGTTAATGGCAGCTTTTTTTTACTCACACCTTCACTTCCTCAGAGTTCTTCATCCCTTACAGTTGAATTTGATGGACAAAGTTCTGTGTCATCCTTCTGTGGGTTCTGTTGGTTAGAAGCTGACGGTTGAATTAAAAATGTATCCATGTTTGGTATTTATTGGTTTTGTTTAAAAAATTGTTCCTGTTCTTTGAGTTTATCTTGCTTCCATGGAAGTAGCTCTATTATACCTTACATAAAACAGGGAACATATATAACCTTAGAAAATATTGAATTTTACACTTTCATCATGAAACAAGCATGCATCAACTAGGAATGGGCATCAATGCCCACACCCCAAGAAAGAAAATATATGAAAAATTATTCACTCGAATGGTGAGTAAAGCATGATACCACATCCTCAAGTGGGTGAACAAATGGGTGAAATACCCTACAAGGATGATGAAAGCATCAGATACCTTAGTTGGATGAAGTAAAGATCGGATATCCCCAGGGTGCAACATGTTCAGTTAATCATTAACATTGTTATAAAACCATGTTTTACATTGAAAATGACTTTATTTATTGAGTGAGCTGAAACCAGCGGATAAGTTTAAAAAGACTGAATAACAGCATTTTAATTGGCTTAAACAGCAGTTCTAAGTTGGCAACTATATTTACATAGGTTAAGCTACAAATTACAAAGCCATCAGCAAGGTGTCAGGCTATCCAGAAGTAGCCCACAAGAGACAGTCAACTTACACGATGGTGAATGATCCATCTCCTGAACCATTCACAAAGCACCCAGACATAACCTGTATTTTAAGCTGGGTGTGGACCAAACCATTAGACTTAATCACTTTGGACAATGGACTCAGCTGAGAAGGGAACCCCACAAACCATAAAACCCAAACAATGGACCTGGAACCAGCCTACTATGATCATGTTTGGGTAACTGGCCAGTTTGTGAAAGGGGATCATGTGAAAAGCAAACTAATCTTCTTTGTGTTTTAAGAAAGTGCTTTTATTCAGCCAGTCAGAGTGAGACCAGAAATACCCTGAGTTGGCACTTACTCTCACCAGCCATCCTGCAAGCTTATGCCCTGCCTGCTTCTGGGCCAGCTACACACTTCTTAAATGTTCACACAGAAGCTGCTGATTCCAGAAGAAAAGACAGAAACTGTTCATTGACATCTTTAAATTGTCTCGACGCAGAATCCAGAAAGACCATCGAGCCCAGTCTGAAACCATCCAAGTCATCAATTTACAGAATCTATATACAGCTGACTTTTTTTGGACTCAAACAATTTCACCTACCCTCCCACTTTGTAACTTACTTGTGTGTGCATGTTTGAACACTTGAATGCATGTGTGAGTGAGAGTTGGAACATTTTTATTATTTTATTTAGATTAGATGTTAAGAACAATAAATACTATTCCCTTTTCATTTAAAACTTACAATAAAATCTGACTATGTGTGTCTTTTACAGTAACAACATTTAAAAAGTTAAATACTCAGTGAACTGGCAGTTAATTCTTTAAAAAAAATCACTTGTCATAGTTAACCGAGGGATTGAAAGAGAGAGGAGCCATTCCACCACTCCTCACCTGACTGTAACAATATCAACTCCAACCCCCAACCCAATCCCTTGCTGAGGGGACCTGGGACATATCTAGAATTCATGGTCTTACTGTCTGCAGGTAAGTTGCTAGGTCTTTCCCTATATGGCGTTGTCTTTCTCCAGATGTACCCTTCACCTCCACACACTGTTTTAAAATGACTCACTGTTTCAGACGTTGTGTTGCTGCTAATAGCTTCCAAATTTTGTCCACTTTCCAGTGACCTCACTATGCTGTGCACTTATGGGGATGTGTAGATTTGAGAATGAGTGCCACGATATTTCATGAGGGCACAAAAATGCAGATCCCTTGAAACATTCCCACAGATCCCTGGTCGACACCCCTGTCTAAGGGACTTGGTAGTGAACATGGGTTCTTGTCTATTTCTGGTGTGTCGCACTGCTAGTGTTTATTTTCACATGCTGCTATGTTTTATGTCAAATGATCACTTACCTGGCAACTTCCCTCATCCTTGCCCTTTGAGCAAAGGTACGTTTTCCCATTTCTTACTCTTTAAACTTGACATGGTGGCAAATCTCATATCCAAAACATTTTAAAACATTTGAAAAAAAATCCAGTGCACAGCTACAACCACAATGTTAAAAATTAATTATGCCTTGTATAAACTGAATATTTTTTGATCCATACACATGTTAAAAGTATTGCTACTATATACCATGAGACTCCAGCAAGAACAGATATGTCTTGCCTTTTCATTCAGCAACAAACAATATTAATGGAGGTCGATCTGACTTTGAACCAGAACCAACTGCCTAATAACGAAAATTTAAACGTTTCAGGATTACTGTACAAGGATTAATTACCGGAATGTTATGTTATCACAGTTCATTCCTGATCATGCTCAAGCAAAACGTACTGTTAAGAGAGCTTATCACTACATGCCTTCTATGCAATTAACCTTTAACTTTCATTGAGTTACTGACTGGATGCCTGCTGCAGCAGAGTTTATTTTGACTTAAAATTAATTACAAGATAACTTCTGCATTTTGAAAGAACATTATTGATACTGAATGTATGCAGAGAAGGAGAGACATCTTCGATTCTTTCCAGTAAGCCAGAGCCTTGCAATTTTAAACAGTGAGCAGAAAACACTGTGTGAGGACAATGTACTGTCAGCTGTGATAAATAACCAGTTAGTGGGGTATTAAAGACCAGTTGAAAGTCAACAGAAGGTACCCGTAAAAAATCTTTATGCTGTGAAACAAGAAGAATGCCTTGCTTTTGATCCAATCGGACAGTATTGGCTAATAGGGATCATTGATTATTTACAGCGCTACCTGGACACTTTTTTAGTCACATGCACTAATTTAAGTTGAAGCTGCCCTGCACACACTCACATAATGCAGGTAAATGTACTTCACATGTATATACTGAATTAACAAATACCTACCAACATTCTGTAATCAAGGAGGTAAAGCACTCACAACAATCAAAAAACACTCACATGTTCTCTTTTTCATCTTACCATTTTATCAACAAACAAAAACACAACAATACCACCCAATTATCTTTATTTAGCCTTTTTAAAAAGCTTTCATCCACATAGCAACCTCAGCCAGAGTCTAACTTCTCAGGGGTCGAATGATATCATAGCCAGGAATTCCAATTACACCCCTTTCCAGATCTTTCTAGTTTCACTTTGTATTTAAAAGGATATCTCACAAATGCAAGCATTTGCAAAGTTCAGAGTTCATCACAGCCCTGAGAATTCTGGGGTATATAACTGAAGGGTTGTGCAGTGAAGTTATGAGGTGAGGATGAGGATTCTAAACTTGAAGCATTGGAAGATAGAAAGCCAATGTAACTTACTTTGGATCAAGGTGAAGGAGATTTAGGACAGGATATGTACAGCAGAGCTTTGGGCAAGAAAAGGTTTATGGGGAATGGGATGCAGCTTAGAAAGCATTGAAGTAGTTAACTCTCGAGATGATGGAGGCAAATATAAGGCCTGCAGCAGTTCAAGCTAAATTTTTAATTTTATTTTATCCTCCTTCAGAGCAATTGCCTAGAGCAGGTGCAACTAATACATGCCAGGATATTTACTGTTGCCAGACCTAAATCTGATTCCAATTGGTTCACTCTCTCCCTGATACACTTGGAAGAAACTTTACTACTTGATAAGTGCTACTTGTAACATTTTATTGTGAAGATGTGAAGATATTTGTTATAGCCAGTTTAGCCCATTTTAGGAGAAAAAGGTTACAGAAAGCCAGAGGTATGTTAATCTATAAAAGTAATTAAATGCATTGCCACGACAATGTAGAAATATTTCTGAAGCAATTCTGCACAACATTGCTGATGAATATGAAGAAAGCTCGATTTTCAGTTAAACTATACTGTCCTCAACCTGGGGTTTCCTGGGCACAAAAAATGGACAAATGTTCCACTTATCAGCCCTAACCTTGCTTGTCTTAAGGAGCACAGTGTGCACAACATACATGGTTAGAAAATAACAGAACATAGAGTATTAGAAAGAGGAGTAGGCCATTTAACGTCTCAAGTCTGTTCCACCATTCAGTGTTATCATGGCTGACCTGCAACCTGACTTCATACAGCCTTTGCTCCATACTCTTCAATATCTTTGATTAGCAAAAATCTACAAAGCTCAGATTTAAAATTAACACTTGATCTAGTACCAATTGCTGTTTGCTGAAGAGTTGCAAAATTCTACTACTCTTTGTGTGTAGAATTGCTTCCTAATTTCACTCCTGAAAGATCTGGGTCTAAATTTTTAGACTATGCACTGAGCTGTAGACTCCCCAACCAGCAGAAATAGTTTCTATCTATCTTTCGGATTTGTTCCTCTTAATATCTTGAAAAGCCCGATCAAAGCACCCTTAAACCTGATAAATTCCAGGGAACACAACATTACTTTCTGTATCTGTCCTTGCAATTCAACCCATTGAATCCAAGTGTCATTCTTGTAATTCTGCACTGCATTTGGTCCAAGATCAGTACATCCATCTTCAGGTGTGGTGCCCAGAACTGCCTGCAGTCCTCCAGATGTGGTCTAACCAGGGCTTTGTATAGCTGAAGCATGACTTCTACTCCGTTGTATACTAATCCTCTAGTCTAGATGCTATCACTCCATTAGTCTTCTTGATTATTTTCTGTAGCTGTTCATGTCATTTCAAAGATCTTCATATATGGATCCCTATGTTTCTTTGGACCACCCACTATTTTTTTACCTTTTCACCATTTAAAAAGTACTTGGTTCTATTCTTTTCAAGTCAAAAATGATGACCTCATATTTGCCTGCATTAAAATCCATTTACTCATTCACCTAAATCATTAATACCTCTTTGTAATTTTAAGATTAATCTACACTACTCACAATGTTGTCAATTTTTGTGTCATCAGCAAACTTGGATTATCTTTGATTAGCTTTCTATCCCATCATCTAAGTTTTTAATAAATATGATGAATAGTATAGGTCACAACACAGACCCTCACAAGACACTGGTTGTCACATCCTGACAATTATCTCTAAACTTTGTCTCCTGGCACTTAGCCAATACTTTGCTTTCAATCTTGCGAGCCTCAGCTTTAACTGACAGTATCTTAGGAGGGGCTTTCTGAGACGCCTTCTACAAGCTCATATAAATAACATCCATAGTTGTTTGACCTGTCCGCTACTTTAGCCACCTCTTCCAAACAAATTCCATCAGGTCCATTAGGCATAACCCACTCCTTACAAATTTATGCTGACTCTCTCTGCTCAGCTGAAAAATTTCAAGATGTTCAGTCACTCTATCATTAATTATAGACTCTAATAATTTTCAGACAACATACGTTAGGCTAACGGGTCTATAATATTCTCTGTCATCTTTCTTAAATAACGAAATAACATGCACAATTTTTCAATCCAAAGGAACGGTTCCCAAATTGAGGATGTCAAATGGATTCATGACCAGGGGAAAAAAAAAGTAACTCTGGTGCTATTTGTTTGGCAAAGGGCTATAGAAGGGAAAAATCAGCCCAGGCACTGTTGCTGAGTACAAACAGAATCAGGGCTCAGCTTGCACAATCAGATTGTCTGCCACAAATCATTGTCTGCACTCACACAAAAATAATACCCACTTCAGCGAGATTACAGGCAAGAGCCTATAGAACTATACCATTGGATGCATGAGTGTCTACATGAAAGGAGGGGAGAAAATTGGAAGAAAAAACTAGACTTAGCTTTGCAATTTTTTCTCTGAGCTGATTGTCAGATGTAAAGAAGTGAAAGAAATCATGCTGGGAGCTATTGAATGATTGACTTGGAGCTGAGGCCTTGATTTTACTAACATGGGATGAATTGACCATAATTTATTAATATATTTCTGATGTGGGCCATAGCTTAAAACACAGATGGTACATTGACTACATAATTTGCATACTTATCAATCTTATGAGATTTCTATAACAATGTTCAACTGTTTGAGTGGACTTGAAATTAATTTCCTTTAATACATGCCAAATTAGTCAGTGTTTAAACTTTGATACGTGGTGTAATTGGGATATGCAAAGGGGAACAGAGGGATACTGATTTTATCTCATTCAAGAGAAAGAACTTCATAATTCACTTGTGACTTTGTAGCTGTTGAGTTATAAAGTCTTCTTAACCTATGAGAAAAACTCAATTTATGTAATGTCTATTTCTGTAAGGGGTATTTGAGTTTGGTGTGATTTGGAATGGAATCCCTCCAGAATCCCACTAAATCTACTGAAGTGTATGATGAAGTTCAGGTCATCCATCTTCTAAATCTGCCAGGCAAAATATAATAATTTGCACACAAACAAATTTTTAGTAACTTCATTGGGCAAATAGAATTAACTGCATGGATGTATTATTAAAAGAGTTTAACAACATACACTTGCCCATTCTCCTCAAGGTGAAACAAACCCCACAATAAGCCTTCCAGAGAAATTTTACTAAGAATCAATTTAAGATTATCAGTCAAGCTCACAATGTGGCTCACTTAAGCTTGCTACAAGCTACATATATTCATAAGCTGGGACTTGACCTCTGCAGCAAAAGGAACATGTCCAGACATTGGCCTTTTTTAAAATTAAACAAAAGAGTTCCCCGGTGCATTCTCCATGGCAATGCCTCGACCAGAGCTGACTTGTAAACCAATTAGCACCCTTTTCTCATGTAGTGTAAATTGTTGCCAACATTGAAATTTAGCATTCTTGCAGCTGTCCTGATGAGTGCAAGATGTAAAACTTCTTCAACATGTCTCAAGTTCTGTACCACCCAAGCAACAGTTTTACTAACATTCACTTGCTGGGTGAGAAATCCAAAGGATCAAGTGGAATACCAGTTTTTGATACTGCCCTAATAGTACTTCCCACTGACTTTGGGCTAAGCTAAGACAAAGAGGGGTGGGGTGTGCAAATATGGTCCTGTATTAAAATCTCTCATGCCTCAGAGGACCTGGACACTGCCACTTGCTTTAGCCTTCACATCCCCTAGTTAAAATCAACCCTGCTGTTTCAAAAATGATTAGCTAAGTGTTAGAGTAAGGAGCCATTGAAATGTGAGACTGAAGTGTTTGGTAAATCTTTTCTTATTGGTTGCCTCTTCTGTTGTGGTTGCATGCAGGATTTTCACTATCTGGTGCATAATGGTACAGAAAGGTGACTGCAATGTTCAGTAAGTTAAATTGACATGACACCATTGAGGCCTTTAACTACATTCAGAATATATAATTACATGCTTCTGTTACCTCTCCTCTCAGGTGCAATTC
Organism: Carcharodon carcharias; assembly: GCF_017639515.1. Lineage (NCBI taxonomy): Eukaryota > Metazoa > Chordata > Chondrichthyes > Lamniformes > Lamnidae > Carcharodon > Carcharodon carcharias. The sequence goes on along the minus strand of NC_054477.1, from coordinate 54,999,597 downwards.
TGAAATTGCCTATCAGTTTCTGGAGCATGGTCCAGTTATTTGATTTGTGTTTCTTTTTATTTTCCTTCAGGATGGGATGGGGTACCTGAGAGTTACAGAAAATGGAATTCGGCTGGAAGGAGAGTCTGAGTTTCTTTTCCCATTGTATGCCAAAGAAATTCGCTCCAGAAAGGTATGTAGTAAGTACAAAGAAAATTGCATAGAATTTCAGTGAAACGAGACCATTTAATGTTAGACATTATTAAGGGATATGAACTTGTGAAACGTTAAGCATTTCAATAGCTTGTAAATAATTATTGCTGTTTCCTGTCCAAGCTCAGCAACAACTTATCTTTATATAAGAGTAAATTTGGTGATTTAATGCTTCCTTTGCAAAGCTTCCAAAGCTGGGAGTGCACGCAGCAGTATACCTGATTATATGTCAATTAACGGGGTGATAATTTGAGAGGGCGGAGAGGTTGAAGGTGACCTTTCTAATGCTCCATGAAATGTAATAATGGGTTTAAAAGACTGGAAATTACAGTTGATGATCTTATCTTACAAAAGTTGAACAGGCTTATATCAAATTCCTCTCTCGGCTTTTTCATTAAAAACATTTCCCAGGTTGCTACCTACATTAAAATAGTAAATGGATGAATTGACATAAAATAGGCTATTCAGGCCCTTGAGCCTATTCTGCCATTCAATTAGATCATGTCTGATCTGTGTTGTAACTCCATCTACCTTCTTTGGTTCCATCACCTTTAATACACTTGCCCAATAAAAGCCTATAAATCTTAGGTTTCAAATTTTTAAGTGACCTACTTTCAGACACTAAAGGACTGCTGCCTGTCCTACAATGGCAGCCCCAGGAGAAAGAGAGACTAACAGCACAGCAGTAATAAAGTGATTCTGACACTTGACCTAACACTCACAATTACCAACTCAGATAATAACATTGTATTGGAGGCAAGTATAGAATTGAGGTCAGCGCATGGTAAGTCATTCTCCAGGGGCAAAGGGCAGTTTGTTTGCCTGCTCACCGGAGGGCCGTGTGGCAGAAGTGCACTGTTGCAGAAGACTCAAATGAGGACTTTGACGTTGCAGGTTACAGAATTATGCTGAATGAGCAAGCAAATCATGAAGCTGGGTAACTTGGCAAGCATGCCAGCCTGTCTCCTGTTGGTGTCAAGGGGCATAGAGAAGTCCAGCATCAAATTGGTAGAGCGAGTGGTGTAGAACTTGCACTCTCTGTGGCCTCTGCTCCATATCCCAGTTGTCTTGCTGATCCAGAATCTGCAACTGCTGTTCCCACATCTGTTGTAGTCTTTGTGTGAACAGGTTACCAAATCCTATGACCACCCCCACCTCTCAAGGAACTCACAACACCTCCAAAAACACTCCAGAACACTTCCAGGCAATTTGCAAGAGAATAGTTTCCAAAAACTTAAGCTATCTGCAATCAGAGTGCCTGGCCCTTTAAATAACACTACTGCTAGGCTCAGCTGGCAACATCACACTCAGTTTCTCTTTACTAAAGAAATGAAGACACGGCTGGACATTCGTTGCTCAAATTTGGGATCTTGGAATCGTATTAGTGGTTGAAATGTGTGAGCTCAGGATAGCAACAAATCGGAGCCATCCGATTGGGGATGCACCTGTGTGCGTCAATATCCCAGCAGAATGCCATGCAGGAAACAGTCAGCGTGATAGTGGGGAGGGAGGGGGAGTGTGGTGGGGGGGGTGGGACACCGGTAGAGCAGTGCAAGACCTCCCTAGTGCCACAAGGAGCAGCACTACTCAAGGCAATTTATCATCCTTAGCGTTCATTTGTGTACAAAACACTCAACATAATGGCCAAAGTCATAACTAGTCAAATTGTTAAATCATTTAAATATTGGGAGTACTGCAGCAGGTTTATATCCAGGGCAGTATCATGTGGAATACACACAAATCACAGCCAATGGTGGAAGTGGTAGTTAGGCCATTTCAGTGGACAACAAGAGTCATCACATATTGTTCACTTCTCTGAAGAATATTATTGAGAGTTGAGCTTTTGCAACAAACCACCATATTCATGGTTGTTTATACTTTTTGGTTCCAAGCTGTAAATGACCAGATTTATTGAATTCAATTTCACAATTCACCATGAATTTGAACCCATGACCTCTAGCCCGCTACCATAGCTCTACACTCCCGTGCTCTTAGATTAGCCATTGGCTTGCATAGCTTTGTGGAGCTGAGAGATAAGGATCACTGATGCACCAACAGGTCCAACCCTTCCAGGCTCCATTAGAGAGCTTGGCTGGCAGTATAATCACCAGTTCCATAGCCAGGTAGATTATGCCAATGGCTCAGGCCTAGACTTTGCCACAGGAGGAAGACTTTGCAAATGAACTAGTGTGGTGTTTGTGCAGGCAAGTACTCTATGTAAGCAGAATTTGGAACTGCAATATGTAAGGTATTAATGTGCCTCACTGCTCCTCCGCACTCTATTGCATGGAGGAATCCAGCTAAATAGGATAAATGTTTACAACATGGTCTATTCCTGAGACACAGATCAGAAACATTCACAAAAACATCTTCCATGACAAAAGAACACCATGCACAAAAAAGAAGCTACACTTACCTTGGCAGTTTTATGAATCAAGAAGCCTTATTTCAAGACACGATAGATTTAAAAAGGAGGATGTGATCTTAACAGCTCATTCCCACTGGCTATCATTTCAGCTGCTCACTGCAGTTGGGTAGCTGGGGGCACCATTGGAAGCAGGCAGGAATATGAATGGTTTATGCAAATAGATGTAGCAATGGGACCCCAATTAGATTTTAACTCAGAGCAGTGAAATTGCCGTGGCTTTTCTGCAGGTGCAGGCAGGCCAGAAGCTGTCTGCTGGACAAACAGGCCCTCAACAGTAAATAGAAATTTTTCCTTTCGGGGCCAGGAGAAAGAGGAATGTTCCTCAGGGTCCACTGGGTAAGTCACAGCCTCGTCAGCCCCAGACTCTTTCCACCCTTCCACCTCTCTCTATCCAACACAGAACTTTCTAAGCCTCCTTTCTGTGACTTACCTTCTTTCCAGCGAGCTGTATCGACAGGCAACATCTGGACACCAGTGTAGCATAATAGATGAATAGCTATGATAATGAGATAATGATGTAACAGTGACATCAGCAATCATGTGCTAGAGACTTGGTAGGTGTACATATCTAGCATTTTATCACTTATATATAGTGTGAGTAAAGTAGTTTTGAAGAAATCTACCTGAATCAAATCTAACTCATTCATGGATAGAGAGAAACCATCCCAGTATAGACCAGGCCACGAGCTACCCCAGAAACTATGGGAGCAGTGGTGGTGACACCAATCTAACAAGATTTGATGCCATCAGCAGAACACCCACAGGGAGGAATTGGGAGAATATTTCTTCACAGGAACAATCAAAAGCCTTAACTTGGTGAGAGGCACACTGAGAATCACCAGCAATGTCAGCACCAGTCAAGCAGTCTCTGCTCCTTCTGCAGCTGTTTAAACCTTGAAAGGCCACAGAGAGGCCAGCGCTGGGGGTTGTGGAAAAAATACTTCCTAAGGTATCAAGCAGCATTGGGTTTACATGCCAAAGAGCAGAAGCACCGGGTTAGTTCATTCCTGTACGCAGTGAGGTCTGTCGCTGATGATGTCCTCCTGAGACAGGGGGTTAAAGAGACCTCCTCAGACTTCAAAACTGTCCTAAAAGCATTTGGTGCATATTTCAGCCCAAACAGACCTTTGAATTGCATTCACTCAATTCAATCAGAGATCCCAAGGCCAGGGGAATCCGTCAAATTGTTTCTTACAAATCCATAAACATTAGCCAGATATTGTGGGTGTGGTGCATTAAAAGATGAACTTATTCGTGACCACATTGTCATCGGAGTCTGCACGAAAAGCTGTCAGATTTTCTACAGACAAAAGGTGGCCTAACACTCGATCAAGCAGTTCAATATGTTAGGCTAGCCGAACTTATGGAGCTAACTTGGGCTATAATCTGTTGAGATACCGAGGCTTTGGATGAGTCTGTTAGTTGGGTAGGCCCAAAGGCGCAGCTCTGCTTATGCAAAAGCCTGCTAAAATAGGCAAAAGAATGGGAAACCCTACAGCAGCTATCTTAAGGTGCTTATGCTGCAGTACTAAAAAGCACCACAGAAGGCAAGATTACCCAGCAGGGGACAAATGTTTCCAATGTGGAAAGGCTGAACATTTCAAAGCAGTTCTGTAAATCTAAAAATTTCCGTAAAGGAACAAAGCAAGAGAATGTCTATGACATGCAGACAATTCAGGAAATTGAGAATAAGCAAATAAAGGAGATTACATATTTCCTAGGAGAAGTAAAGGATCATGCATAAGACCTTTGGTCAATCACTTTGGAAGTAAAAGGCTTTAAAACTGACTTCAAACGTGATACCGGAGCTGGCATTACAATACTGACTGATCATTTGGAATGGCTCAGAACAGTATGCATCCAGCCATCAAACATTAAATTGCAAGGATTAAGTGGTACAAATCTTTAAGTTAAAGATCAGATAACCACCATCCTTCACCACAAGGAGTGACAGGTTATTGAAACTCTTTGTGTCATCTACGATCAAAGTATACCTTTACTGACTGAAAATGCATGTACTCAACTAGACAAAGTCCTACAGCAAGACAGCGGGGTACCATTCATGAAGGAATTTCCAAAATCAGGTGCAGAATAGACGACTTTCTATTCAACAGCAGCTGGTGAGCTTTACTCATTGTGCAATGGATCATTCTCCATCACAGCGACACCATCCACTGGACCCTGGGAGAAGATTGAGATTGGAGATGTCTGGTTTGTTTTTGAAGATAGACTGGAAGCTGCAGAAACAGAAGGCACTGCAGCAGACAATGACCATCTGCAAGAAGACCTTCTAGACCTAGGTTAGTTCTTTCCTGAAGAAGTTTAAGAGAAAGAAGCCACTGTAGTAAGGAATTATCAGTTGGAAGATGAGATACTAGAAATTAATACGCTCTTTGAATCTACCGCTGAAACATTTGAAGTCTCGGTAGTTTTCCTTGAGGAATCAGCTGTGTTTGTTTTCGAAGAGCAGGATTTGTATCTTTGCCCCACTCAACACACCAATGAGACGCACTGTATATTGCTGGCTGACCATTAAAAGTTGTCCAGGGAGAACAAAATGCTTGATTCCATTGTAGGTTGCATTGCCATAGCATTTGTAGAGCCTATTATTTTGGTTGCCGTTCACACTTCAATCTCATCAGAAAACCTTCCTTCCACTATAGTTGTCCTTCAGCGCAGAAGCAGAGGCCAAATCTACAGAGCTTCTACAGTTGAAGACTCCTGTACAAGAATTTTGTCCAGATTTAGCCTTGGAGAGTCATTCCATAACTGAAGAAGGTGTAGTCTTAGCTTCTTATGCTGATACAGTCATCCCATTGCTGACAGCGGAGCAGCCTGAAACTAAAGAAGGTGTGGCAATGTTACCACTGCCTACAGAAAATGAAAGTAGTTTCCAAAGTGTTGGCGAAAAGTCATATCTTCTTTATCTGAGATTTGAACAAATAAATGTTGGCCTAGCCAGTGACACCCGCATTCCATGAATGGAAAAAAAAATTGAACAAATCTGGATGATGGGAAGAAGAACGATGAAATTCCTGTAGGCATTGCAGGAATTAAAGCAGTGAGGTGGAAGCCTTCTTTATCTCTTTCGAGTGGTTGGCACAGCAGTTAAAGTGGCCAGTCGAACACTGGTTCCTACGAATGCAAAGTAAGCTTTCAGGAAAAGCTCATGAGGCTTACCCACTCTTGCCTAAGAAAAGTGCCACTGACCATGAGGCAGCAAAAAGGGCTATTTTAAGTGCATACAAGTTAGTGCCAAAGACACATCGTCAGAAACCCTGTACCCTCAGGAAACAGCCTGACCGGGCGTACCTGGAATTTGATAGGCTTAAGCAACTTGCTTTCAACCAATGATTGCAGGCACTTAAAACATAAGCCACTTAGTAAAACCTCTGTGATATAATACTCCTCAGGGAGTTTAACAACTCTATATCCTTCCCAATAAGAACACACCCAGAGGAACAGAGGATGACAGGGGCCAGGCAGGCAGCCACACTGGCTGATGATTATGAGCTGATCCATAAACCCTTGCTCCAGGACAGACCCTCCCCTAGCACCCCCATTCAACCGGAAAGGATAGAGGTGGAGAGAGTGATAGAAAACTAAACACCCATGGACGAGAAGCAAATGTCTGGGGCCCTCCTCGGGACAGAAAGTGTGGTGCTGAGATGATAAATGAGGCCAAGAAGCCTGTGTGTTTTAATTTCCAAATGGTAGGGCACTTCCAGGCCAACCGCTAGAGGTTACAGGAAAAACCAGTGGGATTTATCGGGGCATAGAATGGGAGTCAGTCAGACAGCATAGAAGACCAGGCTATGGCTCTGACTGCGGTTGTGAATCCCTGTGGATTCACTCCTGAGAGTGTAGATGAGGTTAAATGAATCCCTGGGAGTTACAAGGATTTTGTATCCAAAGTAAGGGTGTCCACGTTTCCCCAGGGTGAGGCAAGTAAGCCTGTCGTGGGATTAATTTATTGGCACCGAATGCGAGATCCTCTGAAACTAATCAAGGAGAGGATTTTAGAACAGAAGGAGGAAGTCTCCACGTTAGACTACGTAACAGTGTTCCGGGTGTGACTCATGAGAGCCTGTGATGTGGCCCGAGAACACTTTAACATCTCCCAGAGAGATATGAAGAAACAGCAGACAAACATGCCAGGGCCTGAACCTTTCAGACAGGAGACTATGTATTGGTGCTCCAACCAATACCAGGTAAACATTTAAAAGCCCATTTTAGTGGCCTGTACAGAATAGGAAAGAAGCTCGGGGTAGTAAGTTATCTACCTGAGACCCCAGATCAGAGAAAAAGCAAAGTCTATGTCACGTCAATATGATAAAACTACATCACAGCCGAGAAGGGGATAAACAGGTAACGGTCTGTCCCATTGCCACCAACCTAGAGGATGAGCGTAGCAGTGGGGATGAATTGGACGGAGACATGGGTGAGTTCCACATTGAACCCCCTACTACCCAACTAATCAACACAAAGATACAGGCAAACTTAGACTCCTTATTCACCTGCATAAGCACAGAACAATGAGCTGACTTGATCAGGCTGTTCACTGCATTTAAAAGTTTATGCAGCTACAAGCCAGGCTGCACTACACAGCTGTACATGCTGTGGATCTGGGAGAGGGCCCTCCCATAAGCCAACATCTCTATCGTCTAGGCCCAGAAAAGTTGGCCCAGATTCAGGAGGAGATTAGCTACATGCTGGAGCACCAACTAATAGAGCCTAGCAGCAGTAGTTGGAGCTCCCCAGTTGTGCTCATGCCCAAGCTTCTCAGCTCAACAAGGCTTTACATTGACTGCTGAAAAGTTAATGCAGTGACCAGAGCCAACTGCTACTCAATACCCCCCCGGAAGACTGCATAGATAGGATAGGTAAAACCGGCCACATTACCAAGATAGATTTACTCAAGGGATACTGACAGGTTCCCTTGACTGCCTGTGCAAAGGAAATCTTCGCCTTTGTAACTCCGGATGGGTTATATCAGTGTCGTGTCATGCCATTTGGACTCCAAAATGCCCCAGCCACCTTTAAAGGACTGATGAACCAAGTAGTAGTGTATCACGAAAGTGTAATAATTCTCGTAATATTATTGTGATTTATTGAAAAAGTAGGATAATAGTGAGGTTTGGGCGGTTTCTCTGTGTCTGTCTGTGTGTGGGGGATTTAATTGAATTGGAGACAGCTGGCCTGGAGGCATTTGATTCATCAAAAGAAGCTAGATTTGAAATGCTAAATATGTAAACATGGCTGAAGCGTTAGCAGGTGAAGTGAGGAGAATTTGCATTTTTAGATAAATCAGGGTAGTTTGAATTTCAAAGAGATAGTTGGATGTTACACCTAACCAGAGAAGCTAGGCCAAGCAGTTTGCATATTTTTCCCAAAGTTTACTAATATTATTAGCACCATGTAAAGATTTATATTATGAGAGAGGTAAAGTTCCAAAGACATTTGGGAACAGTTCAATTTACATTAAAAGGGAGAAACGTGTACAAAGGAGAAGAGGCTATGTGTCAAAGAGGTAGGCAAGATCATCCAGAAGTGTGAAAAGCCTCCAGTATTTGTGCATTAAGCTGCTGTCTACAGAAACTGAATCTGGGAAAAGCTACTTTGAATTCTACTGTCCAAGGTATTGTGGTGATTTGCCTCGATCTGTTTAAAATCTATTTGTTTTTTATTGTTGCCTTAATGGGCGTATAACTGGAAGCCATATTAATTAGGGGTCTTAGGGAGGGTGTAATATAGCAGTAATAGCAGTAATTTGTAAATGTATGTATGTGCTTGAACTCTTTTCTTTTGTTAATAAATGTTTAATTTAATTTTGTAAAAAAACTCTAGAGTCTTGGTCGACTTATTGCTACTGAATTCAAGGCAAGCATCTTGAAATAAAATACCAATTGTAAAATTGTTGTGACCACGTAATCAAGTTTTCCTTGTGGATTTGATCAGCCTGGCACACATCATCTGCCCTGTCATAACAGGTGGGCTTATCCAATTGCATCGTGTAACTAGACAAGCTCCTACTGTACAGCGATACCTGGAAAATGCACTTAGAACAACTGGAAGCCCTCTTGGACGAATAAGTGCTAAGTAATATTTGTGCCGCACAAGTTCCAGGCAATGACCATCTCCAACAAGAAAGAATCAAACAACCTCTCCTTGATATTCAACCACATTATGATCACTGAATTCCCACCATCGACATCATGGGGATAACCATGAACCAGAAACTTAACTGGACAAGCCATATAAATACTGTGACTTGCCAGAGACTTGGCATTCCGTTGTGAATAACTCACCTCCTGACTCCCCAAAGCCTAGGCACAAGAAGGGAATGTGATGGAATATTCCCCATGCCTGAAAGAGTGCAGCTCCAAGAACACTCAAGAAGCTTGACAGCATCCTCTTGACTGCCACCCATTTGGCACCTTAAACATTAAATCCCTCCACCACTGGCACACAGTGTCAGCAGTATGTACCATCTACAAGAGGCGCTGTAGCAACTCAACAAGTCTCCTTCGACAGCATCTTCCAAACCCATGACCACCTAAAAGAACAAGGACAGCCTGCATGGGAACACTACCACCACAGCAGGCTCTTCCCCCACCCCCCCTCAAGCCACTCAGCAGCCTGACTTGGAACTACATCGCCCTTCCATCACTGTCGTTGGGTCAAAATCCCGAACTACTGTGGGTGTACCTACACCACATGGAGTGCAGCAGTTCTGTGAGTGCAGCTCAATGCCTCTGAAAGGAATTAGGTAAGGGCCTTGCCACTGATGCTCGCATCCCATGAACGAATAAAAAAACCATGGAGTTGTAGCACCCTCCTCAGGTGCAGGAGGACAAGGAATGCCTAATGGTACTGAAAATGAAGCCTAAGCTTTATGAAATATTACAATCTGGTAGCAAAAAAAATAAATATTTGCTGCAAACTAAATGTAAAGAGACAACCAAAATGTCAAAAAATACAATTATCTATCTGTGAAGCAACTCGAAACTGGCACCAACTTTAAGACAACAGAACCACAAATACTGGGAATTCTTTGATTGTGACCTATTGTTGGCCCAGAGCACTGCATATGCATCTCCCAGGCAACCCTGTGGAAATTGTGAGTCAGTAAATCTTTCAGTGCTTAATGAGCCTCGCTTACATCATACTGAGAGCCTGCAACAATCCCAGCAATAAAAATCCAGCCTGTGCAATCCCAGTGCAGATTGTCTGTACACCTTCACCCTATGCGTGTCAAATGGCTGCATCCAATTACGAAATGACTCCTTGGTTTCCTTCTGGCTGTTTTGTGTTTTACTCACTGAGGTCTAACACTGTATCTGTGGTATGTCTTTGGCTTTTTAGAAAGCTAGTCTGGTCACAACTTTTCTTTTTCAGGAAGCAGAGAGTAATGGTCAATGGATATTTATTGGGCTGGAGGAAGGTTTATAGTGGATTTCCCCAGGGATCTTTGCTTTTCTTGATATATATTAATGATCTAGATCTTGGTGTGCAGTCGGCAATTTTGCAGATGATATGAAGCTTGGGAGCATTGTGAACTGCAAGGAGGACAGTGCAGAACTTAAGAGGACATAGACAAGTTGGTGGAGTGGGAAGATAGGTGGCAGATGAAGTTCAACATGGAGAAGTGTGAGGTGATGCATTTTGGTAGGAAGAACATGGACAGACAATACAAAATAAGGGGTGAAATTTTGAAGTGGGTGCAGGAGCAGAAAAATTTGGGTATATACGTGCCATAGATCATTGAAGGTGGTAGGACAGGTGGGGAGAGAGCATTTAATAAATCATATAGTATCCTGGACTTTATTAATAGGGGCATAGAGTACAAGAGCAGGGAAGTTATGCTGAATTTATATAAGACACTTGTTGGACCTCAGCTGGAATATTGTGTACAGTTCTGGGCACCACATTATAGGAAGGATGTGAACACATTGGAGAGAGTGCAGAAGAGGTTTACAAGAATGGTTCCAGGGATGAGAAACTTCAGCTATGAGGATACATTGGAGAGGTTGGGACTGTTCTCCTGGAGAGAAGAAAGTTGCGAGGAGATTTGATAGAGATGTTCAAAATCATGAGGGGGCTGGACAGAGTAGATAGGGAGAAGCTGTTCCCACTTGTGAAAGGATCAAGAACGAGAGGGCACAGATTTAAAGTGATTTGCAAAAGAAGCAAATATGATGTGAGAAAAAACTTTTTCACACAATGAGTGGTTCGGGTCTGGAGTGCATTTCCTGGAAGCGTGGTGGAGGCAGGTTCAACTGAGGCATTCAGGAGGACATTAAATGATTACTTGAATAGAAATAATGGGCAAGAGTATGGGGAAAAAGTAGGGAAATGGCACTAAGTCATAATGCTCATTTGGAAAGCCGGTGCAGACATGATGGGCCGAATGGCCTCCTTCTGTGCTGTTGTGATTCTGTGATTCTGTGATTCTGGGCCCTTTTTAGGATCATTCCCAGTCATGGCAGTCTTTCACTTGCTACATTTGGTTCATGCCCAAAAACTTGTTTAATGCTGTCATATTTCTCCTTTTTATGGTGTTGCTTTTTTCCTCATAAGTTCAACCATAAGCCTGTGAAAGGAATGCATTGATGAAAGTTTCCTTGAGTTCACTCTGAGTAGTTACTTGGCAGCTTTTCACCTATCCATCATTGTAAAGTATTCCTTCAAATTGCCAGAACTTTGCAATAAACCAGACCCCAGAATCTAAATAAACCCACAGTCTTTTGTAAATATATGTTGAATCTATCTTTCTCCAAGTCTCATGGACTCCATTTCTATTCAATTGGCTTCAGCATATCGTGGTTACTTAAGGGTCCATAATGTTACCCCCCAATAATGTAGTTCCATCAACATCTTCAGTTGCATAAATTCTCACACATTTATACCACAGTGACTAGTCTATGATTCCACATACACAGCATGAGGCAATGCACATCATTTGTGACAGTACTGCCTTTTAGGATCCAATACAACTGTCGGCCCATTTTCTCAGGGAGCCACGCTTTTATCTCGGTAGAAGTGCTCATCGAGGTTATTGATTTAACTGTTGCTGTTGTACTGATGTCTGTCATTTGTGAATGGCATGAGTAGCCGACTGATTCGTATATCCAATGTGTCATTGAGCACGGCTCATACTGTGTGAGAACTTGTTTGTTAAAAATGTACTGTAAACCTTCAAAGCACATAGACTTCCATGCCTCTCTGCAGGAACATGTAGTGTATACATTTAAGGCTGAATGTAATTCCTTAGTGATTTCTCATTCTTGCATGCATGATGCTGAACTAGGCAAGTGAGGATCCAACTAGTACCTTAGACTTAGCTGCAAGAGGGGTTAGAGTGTGTGATTTAAGAGTTTATAAAAACAAAAAAACTGCAGATGCTGGAAATCCAAAACAAAAACAGAATTACCTGGAAAAACTCAGCAGGTCTGGCAGCATCGGCGGAGAAGAAAAGAGTTGACGTTTCGAGTCCTCATGACCCTTCGACAGAACTTGCGTTCGAGTCCAAGAAAGAGTTGAAATATAAGCTGGTTTAAGGTGTGTGTGTGGGGGGCGGAGAGATAGAGAGACAAAGAGGTGGAGGGGGGGGGGCGGCGGTGTGGTTGTAGGGACAAACAAGCAGTGATAGAAGCAGATCATCAAAAGATGTCAACGACAATAGTACAATAGAACACATAGGTGTTAAAATTAAAGTTGGTGATAATATCTAAACGAATGTGCTAATTAAGAATGGATGGTAGGGCACTCAAGGTATAGCTCTAGTGGGGTTTTTTTTTATCATATAATGGAAATAGGTGGGAAAAGGAAAATCTTTATAATTTATTGGAAAAAAAAGGGAAGGGGGAAACAGAAAGGGGTTGGGGATGGGGGAGGGAGCTTACGACCTAAAGTTGTTGAATTCAATATTCAGTCCGGAAGGCTGTAAAGTCCCTAGTCGGAAGATGAGGTGCTGTTCCTCCAGTTTGCGTTGGGCTTCACTGGAACAATGCAGCAAGCCAAGGACAGACATGTGGGCAAGAGAGCAGGGTGGAGTGTTGAAATGGCAAGCGACAGGGAGGTTTGGGTCATTCTGTTCGCAAGAATGACCCAAACCTCCCTGTCGCTTGCCATTTCAACACTCCACCCTGCTCTCTTGCCCACATGTCTGTCCTTGGCTTGCTGCATTGTTCCAGTGAAGCCCAACGCAAACTGGAGGAACAGCACCTCATCTTCCGACTAGGGACTTTACAGCCTTCCGGAGTGAATATTGAATTCAACAACTTTAGGTCGTAAGCTCCCTCCCCCATCCCCACCCCCTTTCTGTTTCCCCCTTCCCTTTTTTTTCCAATAAATTATAAAGATTTTCCTTTTCCCACCTATTTCCATTATATGATAAAAAAAAACCCCACTAGAGCTATACCTTGAGTGCCCTACCATCCATTCTTAATTAGCACATTCGTTTAGATATTATCACCAACTTTAATTTTAACACCTATGTGTTCTATTGTACTATTGTCGTTGACATCTTTTGATGATCTGCTTCTATCACTGCTTGTTTGTCCCTACAACCACACCGCCCCCCCCTCCACCTCTTTGTCTCTCTATCTCTCCGCCCCCCACACACACACCTTAAACCAGCTTATATTTCAACTCTTTCTTGGACTCGAACGCAAGTTCTGTCGAAGGGTCATGAGGACTCGAAACGTCAACTCTTTTCTTCTCCGCCGATGCTGCCAGACCTGCTGAGTTTTTCCAGGTAATTCTGTTTTTAATTTAAGAGTTTATGTTCATCTTGATGAAGCCATTTCTTTACCTCCCACAATCTTTGTTTGGATCTACATAGCTGCTTTGCAAGGCTTTAAGCCTTCCTTGGGTAAAGGCACTGCACTCAACTTGATGTGAAATTCATTGTATGACAGAGCTCTCATTGACAGGATATATAAACAGGAATGGCCTTTGAGAGCTGTACCACCTCAAGGACTGTGATGCTCTCAAATAGAAGCATATGCAACTTTCTTAAGACCTCAGCAGGGATGTGAAGGAAAGAATTACTCATTGGTTGTTATGTCAATAATGATTGCTCAGGTTTTCACCCTAATGCAAAGTTCATCTATGACAGAGATTGTCAGGCCTCCAATGATTGCAAGGTCCCGCATGGTTGCATCTCAGCAAACTATTGTCCTAGTGAGGCACTCGCTGTGAGGACAATGCAAACAAACCTCAAAACTTTGCTGCATGAACTAGACATTAATGGTCGCTGCTTCACAATGTGCGAATGGCGACTGGGGGGCAGTAGCAAGATGATGCCTCAACATTCTGTATTGATGAGAGCCGGCAAAGTGACATATGGCACTCTCCTGATACTGCGCCTTTTTGAGCCGCCCAGGTGGTGAGGCCTGGAAGAGTGATGTGTGTGGTCAGCCCACTTTATTGAGCAGCTGTCAGACTGACATGAGGACATCCCGATGTGATTTGGAATTCCAGCCACTTCTAAGCTGCCATGGTGAGGCCATGCGTGAAAGGACTATACTACATGGAGTTGCTTAAAGACATGTGAGAAAGAAATATTAAAAACAAAAACAGAATTACCTGGAAAAACTCAGCAGGTCTGGCAGCATCAGCGGAGAAGAAAAGAGTTGAAGTTTCAAGTCCTCATGACCCTTCAACGGAACTGAGTGAATCTTAGGAAAGGGGTGAAATATAAGCTGGTTTAAGGTGGTGGGGGGGAGGGGTCAGTGGGGAGAGAGAAGTTGGGGGGGAAGTGGTGTGGTTGTAGGGACAAGCAAGCAGTGATAGGAGCAGATAACCAAAAGATATCACAGACAAAAGAACAAAAGAACACAGAAGCATTGATCGTGGTGATTTTATCTAAACGAATGTGAAATGGAAAGCAATGAAGGTATTGTTCAGGTTCCACAATGGCCACATATTGCCATGATTATTCAGTTAGCTGTGGTTTAAGCCCTTCCAAGGATGATCCCATCATTAGGGCAGATGGCGAGTACTGATATTTCCATAACCTTCATGAAAGCATTGAACTTTCGGAAGACTTTCTCACTGAGATCAAAGGCGATGGGGTGTTCCATGCAGCAACAGCTAAAGAAACCAGAAAATGTGAGAATTTGTCGGCACTGTACTCCTCGTAGAATCTTGTAGCTAACAGATTGTCATGGGCACGTCTTCCATGTCATTCTGTGCGATGGCCTCTTCGTGTGGTTCTGCCCCTTTGCAGCGCAAGGTTGTGCAAGGTGCAGCAAACAATGATGATGCAGGGCACTCTCTGTGGAGAGTAGCCCCACCTGACCAGTCCAAATATCAGAACGCATCTTCAGGAAGCCAATCATCTGGTGGTGGTATGTGCAGCATTGAATCTGTCTTCAGCAGCACTCTGTGCACAGTGACTGGGTCTCACCAGTTATGTCTTCTGGAGGTATACCTTGCCCATGACTAGCCTGGCTTGTAAGCTCCAAGATCCCTCAATTATCTGTGGCACCTGTGAGTGTGTCAAGAAGTGAGAGCTCCCTACGTGCCTAGCACAAACATGTTGGATTTTCTTTCCATGATCAAAAATTAGCCGGGCATTCAGAAAGTGAAATCCTTATGTGTGCATTCAACGATGCCCTGTACTTATGGGAAGCCTGAGATAGTTGCAAATCCAGCAGCTCTGGCAGCCTGGCTTGTGACATCCATGCAGAATTGGAGCTTTACTGAAAAGGACACATGTCACCTCCCTTACACATATGTGTTTCACCAATTGGGAGGTGCTGCAAAGGTCACCAGTGGAGCCCTGGAAGGACCCACTGGAAAACATGTTCGCTGTGAGGGCCACCTTCAAATCCACTGGCATGGGATACTCTCCAAGTCCTTGCCACTTTAGTTCTTCAAGGAGAAGGTGGCAAATGTGAGCTACCACATCCCTAGACTAGCGAAGGTGCCTGTCTTTCACTCATCTCCTTATATGAACATTGTCTTTTATATACCCTTGGTCAAGCCACTTGTCTTGTTCATTTTGCCCCTCTTTGGGAGCACCTGGGACTTCTTGGGGCCGCACTCCCTCTTGCTGCTCAGGCCGCTGCTCCTCCCACCTGTGCCAATCAGTGATGGGCCCTTCTTCTCCTCATTCAAATTACAGCTATCAGCCAGACAGGGTTGCCTGCAGCCTGCTTTCTGCACTCCTGTTTGTATCTGTGAATGAATAGATTTGAGAATTCATTGCGACTTCCCCTTGACTTGTCTCCCTCCATCTCCAGGCCAGGGAGCTTCCATCTAGACATGGCATCCCCAGGCCATCCCTTGCAGGTGAAGCAAATCCTGGAGGTCCACAGGTGGCTGACCCTCCCCCTCTGACATGACTGCATATTCACAAAGAGGGTCTTGTTCAGGGTGAATACAGCCATGTGCGAGGATCCTCCCTCAGGCAACTGTCAGCTTGCCTCCATAAGCCTAGACACTCACTGTAGATGCGCTAGCCTTGTATTAATGTCATGGCTCTAGGTATTGTGCCTTGTAGCCATGACCATTAAACTGGGAATATTGAGGCTTGGAGTGTGCATGTAGCTTCTGTCCAGCAGCCGTGGCCCTTGATTGTTTTATCTTCCATCCCTTTTCACATCCCTCTGTCAGGAACAGATGGCCAATCATACCAACTCAAATGTAACCCCGAATCTTAAAGGATCCTTTCACCATTAATCAAGGAGCAATGGTCCTTCAATGGGCATTTGACCTTCAAAACCAGTTAGATGAGCCTTTTTCTTCATGATTTGAGTAAATAGTTAGGAGGGTGCCCTTCATTTGGCCCAAAATAGTCATCATGAGCTCCTCCCACACAGCTTGAGACCCCTCCCATCTCCTTTTACCGAGCTTGTTTTTCTAACTGCGTCATTACTCAGTAAAGAAGATGGTGCTGCTAACATTCGTGAATGTGACCAACATCTTCCAACTTCCCCTTATCACACAATAAGCTCATCCACAGTCTCTGCCTCCTAATTCCAATCTCTCCTGTTACCCTTGACCCATCATTGTTCATATGGATATTCTTGTTCTCCCCCGTTTCCTTCAATGTTGATTTCCCCATGTCCTTGGTTGATCTGACCCCTCCCCTTCTCGACACTATTTGCACCCTTATTTTCAGAGACACCCCCCATGAAACTATCTAGTAACTCCCCCCCATGACTTTAGAATTACTGACTTACCGAATCCAAATGCACCTCCAGGGCCCTTGAATGTAACTGTGCCCTCTGCTTCCCAATATCACACCTCAAACCCTCAGGACCAAATGTCTTAGCTAACTGACCCCACTCTACACACTATTCTGTGTAGGTACATCACTGTCCAGTTAGGCCTTCCCGCAGCCAAGGCCAGGACCAAGGCAATGCATGCCATGCACAACCCTCTTACATGACCCCGGCAGTGTGGCCTCATTCCCCGGACAGTCTCTTAAACTTGCCCCTGGATAGTCTTTCACCCTTCCCCTCTGGTCCTTCCCCCACCCCCCATACTAGTCCTGCCTCCTTCTCACCCTTCCGCTCTGGACCTTCACACACCCCCAGTCCTGCCTCCTGTGCCCAGTCTTGGTGCATCTTGTGCTACAGGCATCCGATATATATCAGTGGCGGTATTAAAGGAAGGTGAAAGCAACGTCTGCTGACCTCCAATTCATGGATGAAGTGAAGTGTGCCACTTGCATGCAGTCGGGAAAGAGAAGGCTCTAATCAGCCACTGGCAGGGCACTTAATTTGGTGAAGGAACATGATTCCGGCGAGTTGGCCTTCTAATGGGCATTCATGAGATGCAAATGAATACAAATGTGGCTCCCGACATTGCTCAGCAGGAAACTTGACCCGCCTACCACCTTGAAAGTTAGAAGAACGAAATTTTTAACCAATTTTCCATTGGTGGGAAACTGATTCTTTTTCATTCACACCAAATGAAGTGTCTCTTCTCCAATTCCCCCTGTTGGTGGGAGCAGCAGATTCTGCCCAAAGAATTTGTTTTTTTTAATTCTTTCATGGGATGTGGGCATCCTGGCAAAGCCAGCATTTGTTGCCCATCCCTAACTGCCCTTGAACAGAACATTTCAGAGGGCAGTTAAGAGTCAACCACATTGCTCTGGGTCTGGAGTCACATGCATGCCAGACCAGGTAAGGATGGCAGATTTCCTTCCCTAAAGGGAGGATGGGTCTTTACAACAATCAGTGAAAGTTTCATGGTCACCATTACTGAGATGAGCTTTATATTACAGATTTGTCAATTTAATTTAAATTCCACTAGCTGCCATGCCAGGATTTGAACCCCATGCCCCTAGAGCATTAGTCTGGGCTTCTGGATTACAAGCTAAATGACAGAACCACTATACCACCATCTCCCCCTTCAACACCTAGAAGCCCTGCTTGACTTTCCCCTATTCCTAGTCCAGGAATGTAAAGTACATTTGTAGATCCCCTTGTTCCATGAATGTCTTGACAGCATTCGGGACAACACCAGGGGAGAAATCTGTGACTGTGTATTCTATTCCAATTCAACATTACATTTAGCCATTGAGTTATTGATGATGCCATCAGCACATGGTGTAATTTTCCCAGACAGGACATGGTATGCAGCACAGCAATAATAATGAATTTGATACATGGTCTTCCACAACAAACAGTTACTGATCATTTTAAAATAAAAATGTATTTATATCAAGCATTCAGTAGTTGTGCTTGTGAATGAATGTGGTTTCTAGTGGTGAGAAAATAAAGGATTTTTATTCCAGTTGCTTGACAAATTAGTGATTGACTAAGTATTCTTGCAAGTTGAAGCTTACAGCTTTGTAAAAAAAAATCTTGCAACTGTGACCAGAATTTTCCGCATCATGGAAGGCATGTGCGGACATTATGGCGGAAGGCCGAAGAACAGTTTCACACTGTTGTGAAACCAGTTTGCAATCGTCCACTCCACCTGTCAATGGCGGACCGCATTTCCCACCGCTGCACATTGGAACTTCATTTTCATATACCTGCATATCATTATAAGGTCCATTCATCAGAATCATCCCCCACGTCAAATTTACCGCCCACATCCGCAGGAAAACACGCCAGTGCAGAACACGTCTTGACAGGTATGACGTGCCGAATTTGGGACTTACCGTCAGGGCCTTGCTCACATCACAAACATCCAAGGAGCAGAAGATGCTGGAGCCCAACAGCAACCAGACCCTGGAGGAACATGTGCATTGCATGTTGGTTGGATTCTCATGGACATGGCTCCACTGCAAAGCAGCTCACGGAAGATGGAAGCTCACTGCTGAAGGTCTGTTTCAGGACGTCAGTGTCTTGGCCAAGGTCTGCTATGGATAATCGTCAAAGGGGTGGAGTGGAAGGTGTAAGTTAGATTGGGACAGGAAGGTGTACCAGGGGTGTGGAGTGAGGTTGGGAGGGGAGGAATCAATGATGTCGGGGAGGAGTGGTGAGGTTGGGAGAGGGGAGAGGCAGTATGGGGGAGGAGGATGTAACTGGGGAGAATGTGGCAACTGGCGAATTGGGTGTAAGGGGGGAGGAAGATGTAAAGGAAGGAGTTTAGAGGGGGGAAGGAGTTCAGAGGTGGGGCAGGACTTCAGCGGGAGGAAGGAGTCCGGAGGGCAGAAGGAGTTCAGAGGGGAAGGAGTCCGGGAGAGGAAGGAGTAAGGGTGTACGAAGGAGTAAGATGGGGTTTGTCCAGGTGAAGGTGCAAGGGGGGTTGCCTGTGGAGCCAATGACAAACTTCTGGGGGGCGAAATGATGGTGGGCATGGTACCAGGGAATGGTGAGAATGAGAGAGGGCAGAGTGAGCCAGTAGGGTGGGAAGGTGAGGGTGCAACGGTAGCGGTGGAAAGGAAAGCGGAAATAGGCATGGACTGGGAGAGTGGGAAGGAGGAGGTCTGGGAGGTCAATTTAGATGGGGGTGGGATTTGTGAGAAGGTATGGAATGTGCACATTCACCTGGATATCCAGAAAGAAGAGGGTTCTGGCTGGTAGGTGATGGTAGGGAGGTGGAAGATGATGCCAGGGTGGTTGACAGTGAAGGGGGAAAGGACATGGGTGACTGGAAGATGGGACAGGACAGGGAGGCTTGAGAACAAATTTCACCAGTACCATGCTTCTAAAATCAAAAGTGAAAGGAGCCTCTTACAGGAGCGGCAGGTATGATCATTGGGTGGGCAGAGAAACAGCTCAGATGGACAACTGAAAGAGAACCCCAGCTGGCAGCATTGAAAATGCTTGGGACATTGAGATGAGTGTGATGGGGGAAGGCTCTGCTTGCATGGGAGAGTGCTTGCACACGGCTCCAAAAGGCCCTGGAACACACATATTCCTCCCTCCAGAATTACATGTGGGACGGTTGCTTGCAGCTGAACTGATAGTGGGCCAGGGGATGTAGTGGGAGCATTCAGGAAGCCTGGAAATGAAGCTGAAAGACACCATTACTCATTATTCAGTGAAAGTGAATATGTTTCTCCTGTGGGCCAGCCGCTCCCTCTGTGGTGACAGAGGACAAGGTTGAGGGGGGTCACAGGCAAAGAGGACTTGGAGGGAAAGGACATCCACTGAGATTCCTCACTGGATGACGCAGGGATGTTCAGCTGCTGCTCCTCCTCCCTTTGGGTGCTCGAGAGCCACGGCCTGTCCCCTTGAGGGGTGTAAAGAACCTATTTTTATTTGTCTTGGACCTTGGCTTTAAAAATTGGTCTGTGGCTTTAAAACTATCATGGCTGCAGTTGAAAGACATGTTCACTGGAGCAGGATGAGGAAACCTACAATGTTGCTATCCTGGAACAGAGGGTGCCATATAAGAACAGGATGGTGCTGGAAAGCAGTTCTGGACTAAGGGGAACTACCAGACAACAGCATTTTTATTGGATCCTGACCATGTGAGCAGAGTTTTGTGTGGTAACAATGCAGGGAGTACAGCTCCTAGCCTGCAAAGAGAGAAGACCTAAAACCTCTCTCTGTGTGTTTGTAAGATTCCAATAATTCTGCCATAGTAGTTAGCTGGCTATTCCTCACATTTCTATAACCAGCTTTCTCTGAAAACCCCTGTCAAGAGGAAAAGGGGAAAAATCACCAGCAGAGGCATTGTAAAGCATGTTTTTCAACTTGTGAATCTCAGACTGAAAGTGCTGGGAGACCATCTTGCATCATCAACAACAGATTGCAAGGAAGTTGAGAAGACGTCAGTCAAAATCAACCCATCTAATCCTGTATTCCGGATTGGTGCTATTGAACAGTTTTATCTCCCTTAAAATCCATGTTTTGTGTGTCTTTTTTGTGTGTGTGTGTGTGTGTGTGTGTGTTTGTGTGTAGAGGTTTAAGAAGGTGTAGAGTCTGCACTGGTGGAGAGTGTGGTAAGCCCTGTAATGGGTCTTCCAGGTTGCTTATTTCCAGATCTTCCATGGAGGGGGTGTCCTCTTCACTGGAAGTAAGGACCTAAATGGAGCTGAGGGGCTGGCTAGCTGAGGATATTGGCCGCTTGACAGAACTCCCTGTGAATCAAAATAGAGATGATTAGTGTATGGCAGCAGAGTCAAAAGCAGGAGAGACAGCACTGACAGTTGCATTGAGAGAGGGATGATGTGGTGCAGGATCCTCACATGGGTGTTCCCCACCGACCTCACCATTGCCGCAGGCACAGTCCAGTCCACATCTTCAGCAGTCAGCATGATGGCACACTCCTCAAAGGGAGTGAGGGGCCTAATGTCGGCCACTCCACCTCCGGTCTGGGACCTCTCTCTGCTGCTGTAACCCAGCTTCCCCTGCATAAAAACAGATGGAGAGAGTGTGAGCAGGACACATGGCACTGTGTGGAATGTTTGTGTGGTGAGCAGAGCCATGGGCAGGGCCTGATGGAGATGTGAGTGTGTGTGTGTGAGAGTTAGTGGTGTTGTCCCTTGAGGTGTGAGGTCCCAGAGGATGTGTGATGGGTTTGTGATTATGAGAGTTGAGAGTGATGAGAAGAGTGATTTACCGTGGCCGAACAGATGAGACCAATCATGGCTGTCCTGTTTTGCAGGGCATTGGCGCTGACCACCTCTGCCACCTCCCCCCATGGATTTGTGACCTTGCTTGCTGGCCTTCACCCAGAACAGAGGTAGAAGACTTCACGGCAGGCCTCCACTGCATCCAGTAAGCAGCTGAGGGAGATGTCACTAAATCTGGGGGCAGCAGTTTTCTTTCCTTTGGCAGTCATCAGTTCACAGCAGCTTTCTATCCCATGAAGCGTGCTAGCTCTGTGCAGGGGTGGCCTTTAAATATGGCACCTGGTTTGCTGAAGGCCTGATGTAATGGTGAGCTGGATCAATGAGAGGCCGCCCTGCAGGCGACTCAGCATGTTTCCCAGGAATGCAGTATTAATGAGGCAGCCATTGCAGCCAGTGAGTAAATTGTCCTTTTTCCCACCCACTACCACACTTGGTACAAATCTGGGACATTAAGTGGTACATCTTTTCATGTACACAAGTACCTAAACACTAACACTAGTAAAAGAGATTGTCATTGTTCAATGTGTGTAGTCTTTTGATCCAAGAGAGGTGGCTCTGAAACGAATTTAATGTATTCTTGAAACAATTAAAATCCATTTTATATTTAGTTTTGTAGTTATAATTAGAGAATAATAGACCTCTAGGGTGATTTATATTGATAGATTAAATGTCAGCTTGGAAAGGTTGCTGCTTTAATCGTACAGCACTTCCCAACTAAATCAGTTTCGATTTAAACTCTGACTTTTCAAACTTGGCACTTAATCCATTAATGTATACAACACTGCAGTTACTCATTCCAAGATACTTCCATCCGAGGTGGATCTCACATGCCAGTGCTCACCATGGGCAGAATCTTGTTAGCTATAAAAATCTCCAGGTGTCGGGGCCATTTCTGGGTCCCAACCCCATTTAGGTCAGTAGCGAGCCAACAGCAAGGCTTACAGGAGCCGACAGGTAAGACAATGGGCCAGTTCCAGAGGTAGGAATGCAGGACATCATGGCCCACTCCAATGGAAGCTGGCATCCCCACTGATACCAGCGGGAGTGCTGCTGAGGCCCACACCGCTGGATTGTAGGGGAGGCACTGCAGCCACCATTCACGTCCACGGAGTGCCAAAACGTGTAACCCAAATGGGCACCAGAGACGTCCATCTCCACTACTTCAGAAAACAATGGCAAGGCTGCAATATGGGAAGACAGTATTTCCAGCCTAGAGTATGAATAAAACGTAAACAGATTGCTGAGCAAGTGTCTCCCAACAATTCTGCACCTTCATGAATTGCAAAGGCTTGGATTGTTTCAACAAGCTTTTTCCATTTTTGCTGCCAAGTGCAAGGTACTGGGACACCAACGTTAATGGGGAGGTGTTGACATATTGGTATCGTCACTGGACGAATAATCCAGAGACTCAGGGCAATGCTCTGGGGATATGGGTTTGAATCCAATCACGGCAGGTGGTGGAATTTGAATTGAATAAAAATCTTGAATTAAAAATCTAATGATGACCATGAACCCATTGTCGATTGTTGTAAAAACCCATCTGGTTCACTAATGTCCTTTAGGGAAGGAAATCTGCTGTCCTCACCTGGTCTGCCCTACATGTGACTTCAGACCCACAGAAATGTGATTGACTCTTAAATGCCCTCTGAACAAAGGAAATTAGGGGTGGGCAATAAATGCTGCCTAGCCAGCGATGCCCACATCCCATTAGTGAATAAAAAAATATTCAGTTTACACTGTTCCTCCATGCAGCCTGTGCTGGTACATTACTGGTATATGGACTTCAACCCCAAATAGAGACACTGGGCACAATCATCCCAGATTTGCAGCCTGCCACCCGCAATGGTGAGTATTCACACAGTATCGTCCCATTCCTGCCTCATTAATTATGCTGCCACAGGAGACACGTCGTCTCGCTGGCCGGTGGCCTCCGAATTGCCACTATGGCGTTACCTCACTGCTTCCTCACCCAGGGCACCATATTTAAACTGCAGCCACGTGCACACTCCTCAATGCTTGCAGCCCAGGACTGCTCCAGTTAAGACATGGCCCCAAAAGCCAAAAGGAATGCAACCCCTGTTTCAGTGACACATCCGTGGGACACCTTCAGGACACCATGGAAACCCGCTATGATGTCCTCTATCCCTGCTGTGGCTGCAGGAGGCCCATCAGTCTCACCACTCTGGCTTGGGGTGCAAGCTGAGGTGGTCAGTGCCAATGCTGCACACAAGAGTTTGGCCATCCAGTGCAGAAAACGGATAAATGATCTCATAGGTTGCCAGGGTAAGGCAACCATCTCATCACTCCAAACTCACACATTACAAGACCATCACAGATTCACTGGCTTCTCACTCACTGCCAGCTCAAGGGACATCACCACTCACCATTTCATACACACCCTCACATCTCCCTCTAGCCTCATCTCCTCTGGAGACTGCCTCCTCATCCCTCACCAACTTGAGGCTACTTTCACAGCTCAACATGTGCCCCCCCATACAAACTCTGGGTTACCCTCCTTCCCCAGTACAACCCTCATCCTGCACCCTCTTCCCTTGCCTGAGGCCACTTCTCCCCCTTCCCCAAGCAAGTCTTAGTGCTGCAGCTGTTGAAAAGTCACCCCCACCTTATGGCTGTTCTGGTAGATAGAGACCTGCCCGTGAGCCCCGTAAAAGTGATCTGGTGCTGCCTGTGAAGCCAGGCGCTGATGACCACGAATGTTGCCCGAGGCAAGGTGGGCAAACAAGCCTCCAAGTCCTGAGTGAAGTGCAGCTCGCCAGGTGCATGTCGCTTATGTACCATTGTGAAACACATAGGCATGCTCATGCAGGGCTTATAATGAAATGCTAAATTATTGAAATCAGATTCCTGACGTGTGGCGGCAGGAAACGTGATCCGCCATTGAAGGGTGGAGCGGGCGATCGCAAACTGGTTTCACGATGGTGTGAAACCAATTTTTGGCTGTTTTGCCATGCTATCCCTCCACCCGCGCCCGCCATGACGCCTGACACCAACAGGGTCAGGAAATTCAGCACTATTCTGCCTTGAATAGTGAACAGCAGCCCTTTATGAGCTTTGGAATGTGGAAGATTAAACACACTATCAGAATATGCCTCTGGCTACAAATTGTTAGACAGATTTATTGAACATTAAACAGGTAGATGAATCAAATTAAATACAGCCAATAGATTTACATTAATTACTTAGTACTCTTCACAGCACTTTTCCTGCAGTAACATTTGAAACACAAGGGATAATTTTTCTTGGTTCAACACCCAAATAGCTCTGGAAAAGTGAGTCTTATGCAGAGGAATATTGAACAGAAGTCCTCCCCCTTTACCAACCTCTCAGTTGTACATCTCGATAGCATGGCAGCTTTTCAGATAGCTGGCCCCGCCTGTGCCTGTAGCACAGCAATGCAAATGAATGTGTGACAATCCTGCATCAGATTCCCTGCTTTAGCTCCAGGCCCACTTTGGCCCATCTCCCGCACATCCACCCTCACACCTTCCTTTCCCTCCCAGAACCATGATAGTGTCCCCCTTGTCCTCACTTATCACCCCACCAGCCTCTGCATTCAAAGGATCATCCTCCGCCATTTCCACCAACTCCAGCATGATGTCACCACCAAACACATCTTCCCCTCACACACCCCCTCCCCCCTCGGCAGCATTCTGCAGGGATCGTTCCCTCTGGGACACCCTGGTCCACTCCTCCATCACCCCCTACACATCAACCCCCTCCCACGGCACCTTCCCATGCAACCACAGAAGGTGCAACACCTGCCCCTTTACTTCCCTTCTCCTCACCGTCCAAGGGCCCAACACTCCTTTCAAGTGAAGCAGCATTTCACTTGCACTTCCCTCTATTTAGTCTACTGCATTCGCTGCTCCCAATGTGGTTTCCTCTACATTGGAGAGACCAAAAGCGGACTGAGTGACCGCTTTGTGGAACACCTTCGGTCTGTCCGCATGACCCAGACCTACCTGTCACTTGCCATTTCAACACTCCACCCTGCTCTCATGCCCACATGTCCATCCTTGGCCTGCTGCAATGTTCCAGTGAAGCTCAACGCAAACTGGAGGAACAGCACCTCATCTTCCGATTAGGCACTTTACAGCCTTCCGGACTGAATATTGAATTCAACAATTTTAGATCATGAACTCTCTCCTCCATCTCCACCCTCTTTCCGATCCCCCCTTTTTTTCCAATAATTTATATAGATTTTTCTTTTCCCACCTATTTCCATTATTTTTAAATGTATTTCCATCCATTGTTTTATCTCTACCTTTTAGCCTATTTCGATCCCTTCCCTTCATCCCACCCCACCCCCGCTAGGGCTATCTGTACCTTGCTTGTCCTGCTTTCTACCCTTAATTAGCATATTCCTTAGATAATATCACCACCTTCAACACCTCTTTGTCCTTTTGTCTATGACACCTTTTGGCTATCTCCACCTATCACTGGCCTTCTATCCAGCTCTAACCCCCCGCACCGCACCCCCCTCCCCCGCCTTAAACCAGCTTATAATTCACCTCTTTTCTATTTTTACTTAGTTCTGTTGAAGAGTCATACGGACTCAAAACATTAACTGTGTTCCTCTCCGCAGATGCTGCCAGACCTGCTGAGTTTTTCCAGGTATTTTTATTTTTGTTTTGGATTTCCAGCATCCGCAGTTTTTTGCTTTTATACCAGTTTGGGAATAAATGGCTTCAAATGAAACAGGAGCTAGAATTTCAGAAGCTGCCATATAGGTGCGCTTTGCCTTAAAGAATAGGCTACTCTTGTGACAAAAGACCTTTATTGTTATTGTTTTCAATAAGGAATGGTTTTCCAATTTTAGAAATTGTTGCAGAATATTGTAACTCTTCTTTACTCACTATTTTATACATTGGTCTCCCTCTGCAACCCCCTGCTATCTCTTCCCCTTTTTGAAGATGGCTTATTTGGAGGTAGAACATGATTAACAACCACAGGCACTCTTGAAAGCTGCCAAGAATATTCACTTGACCCTATTCAAAGATCAATCAACTACCTCTCAGCAAAGGGCTGGAATCTTCCTTCCATGTTTCCATATAATATCTTCCAACATCTGTCAATGTAAAGAAAATCTTTCCAGTCAAATCTGCTAGGTCCTCATATTCCCAAATCTACAGTGTACAGACCCACTCTCATCTCTACTTGTTGATTGTTAGTAAAAAGGCACAAATGGATCAAGTGCCAACAGTGATCAGAATATGATCCTTGGGTGACTGTTCGCTCCTTATCATAGTGAAGTTGTGAGAGCATAGTTACTTGTTCTTGAGCACTTTCTAAGTTAACCACCCACTGAAATGAGAGTGACAGAGATGGCTAAGCTGTGCTTTCAGAACATGGTATTGGGAATGAGGGTGAGGCAGTAGCTGTTGTCACATGAGTCTTTGGAAGCATTGCTGCTAGAAGCTTGAGAAAATCCTGCAACTACTCAAAAAATTAAAGTAATGGAAAGGAGTTAAAAAGGGTCCTTCTAATCAGATGTTAGGTTGCATTGTTCTAGAAGGAGCCTTTGGAATCTTATCCCTTTCTGGGAGTTACTCACCTCTTTCTCCAGTTTCTACAACCTCAATGATTTGATGCCCTTGGGTGGAGATGACCTATTCCTCTTGGAAAAGATAAGCTGCCTTAAGGAGGCTGCTTCTCCGCTTGTTAGCAAGCGTGACCTTCTGTTTCAGTTTCTCCCGAAAGAAATTAAACAGGGATTAGGGTTATAACATATTGGCAAGTAAATTCAAAGAAACCCATGTCAGGAGTAGGGAATGGGTTGTGGTAAGAGAGGAAATTATTTCAGGCAGGTGAGAAGGCATTCATTTACACCTCGGAGGCTTTCACTGTGGAAATTAGTGCTGGTGAAAGGAGATTTAAAAAAATGAAAACCTCACGGTTTCAGGACACAGAGATTTCAGAGATCGAGAGGAGTAGAATATACCAGGCTGCACACCACAATCTGTCTTTTCCTTGGTCAAAGTATAACTAAAAATGTGTCCTATCTTGACCCTTCTGATTAGATCAGTGATTTTCTTCTAGGACTGTGTTCGTATGCATTAGACGTTGCAACCTGAGTTCAGTTCTTTTGCTGTTTTCTGTCACATAGTTTCTCCAGCTATTTTTGATACATTTCTGCCTGAGGAATGGGCCACAACAGCCCTCCACCTCTCCACAACCGTTGGCTGCATTTCTGTGCTGACCTTCTCAAACTGTGAGGCCTTTTCTCCTTCTTGTTTAATTGTTGCTGTCCAATCCTGTCAGAAGTACAGAAAATCATTATCAGGGTGCGTAACTTCAAAAACAGCAAGAGCAAGCATGCTGCAATGAAGTTGTGAATATAGTCCAAACATTTTAAGCAAAAACTTCAATAAACTTAAATCCTTTACATTTTTAAAAGATCAAGAGCTGACAAGTCACTTTCCACCTTACAAAAAAACCCAAGGCCAACGAAAGCTGAATATTATGCAATTGGCCTCCTTTTGCTTATGTCTCTTGAATCAAACTCGGGCCTTAAAGACCTGAAGTGTGCTTGAATTTCCTGTCAGTGGCACCCAACTGCACCATAACATGTGTTCACAACGAGCCCTCAATATATAGCTAAGGGACAGCAGGAAGCTCTGGTGCTTATTCATATTCCCAGATGGAGCACATCTCTGATCTGATATACACATATTACCCAGAATAGCACTAATGCAGGAACATTGATCCTATAGTTTCTTATGTCTTACATGGCATTAATTACCATCCAGTCCCAGTCTGCTCTATCATTGGCATCTTCAGAATGACTGGTAATTTGGCGAAGTACAGCTCAAATTCCTTTGATGATATCCAGAACAAAAGGAATTAAAACATGTATTTACCCAGCTCAGATAGAGCTGCCAATCAAACTTATACTTCAAAGCAATCTACAGGATGTCAAAACAAAGGACGTTCACTTCTGAGGGAAAATTCTAGCATCGTTTGAAGTTAAAGGCTTATAAGTGCAGGGCATTCAAATATGAAGACAGCTAGCAGCAATACTGCTATGTAATGCTAAGGACTCAAATATTAACATTTTAAACCATGTTAAAATCTTTGGAATCAACTTTATATGCCTCTCAGTAGGGTATTTTAACAAAACAATTATGGAAAGCAGGCTAAGAGTCTTATGGGTGTGCCTTAAAACTTGCTTTTTAAATACCAGTTTCAAGATCTATTGATAAAAACAAAAAACTGCAGATGCTGGCAATCCAAAACAAAAACTGAATTAGCTGGAGAAACTCAGCAGGTCTGGCAGCATCGGCGGTGAAGAAAAGATTTGATGTTTCGAGTCCTCATGACCCTTCAACAGAACTCGAAACGTCAACTCTTTTCTTCTCCGCCAATGCTGCCAGACCTGCTGAGTTTCTCCAGGTAATTCTGTTTTTTGTACAAGATCTATTGGGGATCAAGGTGATTACACTAGTTTACTACTGAAATAACTGTGACTGAATGATCTGCTCCCCTGGGAACATTCAGGTCCATCACCTTACTATTAGAAATGTGATGGCAACCCCCATTCATCAAATTCAACTACACTTAAGTCATTTATTACAAATTAGACATTCCAAAGTGCTAAAATGTTCTGGATTTTGCTTTTGGTAATGATGGTGAAACAACCAGCATTCACTATCGTTACTCCACTGAAGCTGACAGTGACTTCAGAAGTTTAAAAATATGCAGAAGAACACAGAAATTCAGAAATTACTGTCAGTGAATATGTACTCCTCCTTAAGGTACACTGTAGAGGCTCTCACAAAGTAAATCTTCCTTGCAATCATGATTTGGTGAGAACCTCCAATATAACACTGTTAGTATCACTGTAAAAACCCTGAAAAAAATTACATCTTGTTCAATGAGATATAATATGGTTTTTAATAATGTACTAAGTTCATTATGACTGTTAAACATCCTTACTGGCCTTGAAAAAATAACATTATATTTATTAAATGCCAAATATAATTAGGCTTTCTGGCAAATGCATCCACAAGAGCAGTTAGAACAGAGGCCATGATTTTTTTTTCATATGACCGCCTTATGAATGCTTGGCTGAGCTTTAAGAATGACTAATCCACTTAGCTCAGCAGACAATGTTTATACAAATGCAGAGGGGAGTACAATATTTGCTTGATTTATATCTTTTATATCTTGTAATGAGTTATTCTTTCTTTGAAGAGTTTTTTTCAATGCTTGTGTATTTATTTATATAAAATTTAAAAGTGCAAAATGGGGTTCTTGTTATTGATGTTATGAATGACAGTGGTCAAGTGACAGCTTTATGAGAAGGTAAGAGGACCAATGTTATTCAAAGAAAATGTTGAATAGCCGTTTATTTTTGATTCCCCAACTCAGGACAAGGGTTCCCCCCATTATTCATGACTCCTTGGAGAAGCTGTGAATCGTGTCTACTAACAGAACAGGCCCAATTCCATCAAAGTTGCAGGCAGTCTAAATGCCCACCATTGCACTGGAGCTGGCAAGGGTGGAAGTGCTGTGTGCAGGCTTGCTATTCGCTCCCCTATCCTACGCTGGCAAAAATTGCAAAAAACAGGAACGGGGTTTGGAATCACAGAATCTTTTTCCGCCCACCATTTTTAAAGACCTCCTGACTCGGCCCAACTTCACTAAAGTCCAGCCGTTCTCTTGACTTGGTGCCAGATTTAAACTGCCAAGAGTAAAGGGGAAATTCCTACCACTGAGATGAGACTGTGGGCAGTTCTCTTGGAGGCCAGTGCAAGAGCTTTACCTTCACTGCAGATCACAAAACCTGAGCCTTTGCGTTCCCTTCTGTTTGAAGGAACAGTCTCCTGATTTTAGAAATTTATTTAGTTTAGATTGGACAACAGTGGGAATGAACTGATGTTGTTGTGAGTTCCTGTGCATGCAGAAGCAACCTGATGCTCAAAGTGCTTCAGGCACTGAGACCCCATATTATTGGGTGCTGAGGCCTGAGATCTACTCTCTGGCCAAACCAACATGCACTCAAAATGGGAAGTGCCTTGGGTGTCAGGAAACTGCACGCCAAATGTGCGTAAAGCTCATCAAGGCTCCAAACATAATCCAGTTTAAGGAGCCTCTCCATAATAAGGATGGAGCATCTCAGTACTATCCAGATTGTGAGTGAGGCCTACATAAAAATATATGGGATTTTGATATATGTTTTAGGGCCACCTTTTGCTTGGTTCTAATAGCATTTTAATGAAAAAGACCTAAGACCTACCTTTGTTGTTTTTAAAAAAGGCAATACTTCATTGGCAGTCAGCAATCTTTCACTGCCTTCTACCGCTTAAAATCCAGCCCCTGACCCTTTGGGAGTGTTGCAAAAATACTTACATGTCCCAGTGCTGCATTATTATGTGTGGTCAGCTTGCTGCAGGGCAAAGATGAACATAACACCTGAGGGGCTATGCTCTGGGTAACTCAATACCAGGACAAATTATTTGCCCCAGTTTATCACCTCTATCTTACACTGCTATCAGCTTTTGTTGCCATGGTTTTTTATGACAGAATGTTGTCCCTTGCCAAGTGCTCACCTAATGATTTGAAATAAGTTTGTACTTCTCTGTGAGACTAACACTGCTTTCTACAGAAAAATCAATTTCTCCACATGTAGGATTAGTTTGTCCTGAAACAATTGTTACAATACATGTGTTACATTGGCATAGTTAACAGTGGAGTGACTGCTCTAATGCTTTTGTTACATGACAATTTCACACCAGATATATAGCTGTTGTACTATAAGTTCAGCATAAAAATCATATTGGATAGATTTTACTAGGCTTATCAGTGAGAGAGAAAGGGTGAATGACTACTTGGATACTGGGGTTGAAAGGGCAAAAGTCAAAAGATACTGCCCACTTTTGACTCCCTCCTTTTCACCTCCTCTGAATCATCTTGCTGTGAATTGTCTGGAATAGAAACAAAGGGGAGTATTTGATAAAGTGTAAGCTGGTTACTGAATATCTCAGCAGTTGCATTTACAGGAGGCCAGTCAGCATTTTTGTAAATATGGTCGTGTCCTCAACCCATGATAACAATAAGCTGCTGAAGACTGTCAAACCTGCAGCTGCCAATGGCCCTCTGTCCTTTTCATCTCTCACAGGAGCTGCTGTTTACCTGCTTAGAGTCTGCCTGGCTTCACCTTCCTGTGGTCTTAATGTTCTAATATCTCCAGTAATCTCCTGCACTCTGCACTTGTGGGTGAGCTGCTCCATGTGATAAAGGGCAAAAGAGCAAAGGATCATCAACAATAGAACAGTGTGATTCTGAGAACTTCACCTATCAGTTTCTGACAGGGACTGAGACCCACACAGTATTTAGTGATGCCTGCTAATATGTCGGTGGGTGAGTGCTGATCATGACTACCACTTCCTCCTGGTTTGTAACTTCACCATTCTGGACTTGCTGAAATAGAAGGCTTCTTTTTAGCCTTTTTGACATGAC
Source organism: Carcharodon carcharias (assembly GCF_017639515.1). NCBI lineage: Eukaryota > Metazoa > Chordata > Chondrichthyes > Lamniformes > Lamnidae > Carcharodon > Carcharodon carcharias. The sequence goes on along the minus strand of NC_054477.1, from coordinate 54,967,498 downwards.
AACTGAACTAGACTTGTTATTTCTTCCAGTTTTAATGTTGCCCTTTAAGCAGCTGCAGCCTTTATCCCTTGCTGCCATGCCAAGCCTCTGCCTCTCATTCGCAATATTCTTTATTTTGACCCCTGCCCCCACTCCCCGCCCCATATCCCTACTACCTCTGTGCCTTCCATTCAGGAAGCTACTTGCACATAACTGTGACTCCGAATGTCTAGGCTCAAGTGCTTTATATAGATAAATAGCCTTTTATAAGAATGGTTTCTTTACAGTGGGCCATCCTGTCCAATTCCTTGATATTCAAATCTGCTGGGCTCAATTTGCAATGTATTTTGTAATTCCTCAGTTGAGTAAAGAGATGGGATGCTGAATGATAATGTGCATTTCTACTCTGGGAAAGTGAAAACTGAAATTTGCTGTCTCGCTGTATTATGAACTGGTGTCTGACCTAAATTCACAGTAAATCGTAAGCCTTGGGCTGTCATGACACCTGGTCTGAAGAAGAAAACTTAGAGGCACTTTTTAAAAAAGCATTTAAAACTTTTAATAAATAAAATCACCATTAAAATCCAGTGAAAGTTGCAAGGGATTAACATCAATAATTAGTTCAATGCAATCGCAGCAGTTTGGTCATGCTACACATTCCTTAGGGAATAAATTGAGCATCTCCAGACTGCTTAAATTCTCTTCATCATCCACAAGAGATAACAATATCCAAGCACCTTGAATAACACCTGCCTGGAAAAATGTATTCATGAAAAGCATGAGCACAATTGTGGCAACCCCTCGGGACTTTTGTGCCTACTCTCTCAGATCAACAGGTTGTCTAGAAAGGAGACAAACAGCAAAAAAAGAAACAGAGAAGTGACCAAATGTAATATTATGAACTGAGAAAAACCAATGTGAAAACATTATGAATAAAAATGAAACAAATTTTCAATATAATCCTATAGCCAGCCTGAGAATAAACTCACCTGAATTGCCTTAAACATCATAATACTGATATATTTTATAGTTGACAAACCCTATTTGGTTCAAACTTCTAACACAATTACAAATTTACGTTATATAAAATTGCATGTGAATAGCTTACAATAAATACTAATTTTTGGAAGCATTTTTTCAGGCATACCATATCTAATATAATCTACCAGTACATAATTAAAAGTTTTGCATTTGACGTGTATCCAACTTTGACAGTAGGGCCTGAGAATTGAGAAATGTATGATGTGTCTACAGGGCAAAGTGTCCTACATAATCACTGTTTACGGGCCTTGAATTTCAAATATTCTAAAAAGCAACCTGTCAAAAAACAATTAAAGGCATAAACTCTCGCTTGATTTCACTACCTCGCAAGCAAATACGATTCACAGAAAACAGACTGAATTACATACCTGAAAAAAATTGTCAAAGCTCTTTGAATGACCCTGTTGTTTCCACACCTGCCTCATAATAAAATGTGAAGCATCGTAAGCACATAGAGTTTTCAATAATTCTTAAAAAAGTTGGGGGCAGGGGGGAATCACAAAACTTACCAATAAGCAAATTCCCCCAGCATCATGTCATCTGCCTCAGGAGTCTTGCACTTGCCTTTGAGTCAAGTCCCAATTCCTCAATCCTTGAAATGAACTTTAAGCTGCGTTGTTTTCTGTGGCCCCTGTCACGGATAACTGAAGAACTCTGTACCCTTTGATGCTGCCATTTCTCCTCTCGATGGTCCAGGCATGATTGCAATGTTTTCCTGGCTTCCACGCATTGTGGTCACAAGGAGTCCACTGAAGTTTGTTAATGAATTGGATTGTTCACCAAACTGTTTAAATGCAATAACTCTTTAAACGCAGGTGCTTTTAAGTTTGATTGCTAACTTAGAATCAGAATACCAAAGAAGAACTATTTACCAACACAAAGCTTATGAGGGGTGGCCATGTGAACGTATTAACAGGACCATTTTAAAGCATTTGAGAGTCAATATCATTGAAAAAATTGATATGTTCCTGACATTAAGGAAGCAGTTGTTGAATAAGTTGGTATATCAGGATTGTCGTTGTGTTTCTAATTTCCCTGACAAACGAAAGAATAACGATAGAGCAAATTAAACAAAGATTATGAAATATAGGGAAGAATTTTACATGCCGAATTCAATGGACTTTTGAATGGCTCAACTCATTTTACAGCCCTGTCTCCCACCGCGAGGGGCTGTAAAGTTCTGCCCATTAGGCAAGGCACTGTAAGAACCAGATTTTCCCATTGGAGGTAGGAATCGGGTTCAATTCTAGGTTGTGAACCCGCCCCTGATGTGAAACAGGAAGCAACTGCTATTTGGACCGAGCCGGAGTGTTAATTACCTACAGGGTGGGTCAGCCTTCTGATGTGCCAGCGAGGGCGTGGGAATGGAGGCGGGTCAGTCAAAAAGTGGTTCACATTGTGACTCACTTTGGCAACCATTACCGTGTCTGCCATTTGCACATTAATGTTTTAGGACAAAAGTTGGTAGATTTAACATTTCCCGCATTTCAGAGGGCAGCAGAAGGCCTGGAACCTGAGACAGGATAAGCTGGTGATGTTTTCTTTAAAATCAGTGAATTTTTATATAATGGGGTAGGACCCCTCTGCCAGGCTCAGCCTCTTCAGCGCTACTTCAAATTGTATCTTTTCACACAGTTTACAGCCAACCCTGTCTCCACCTTCACCTGTTCTGCTTTCCAAAAGCTACTGAAGTCTGGCAGCCTCAGTAAAAATTAGAAAACTTGCCAGGTTCAGGATCCTAATGAGCCCACAATGATGTTACTTACCTTATCAATAGGAATGAGCCAGTTCAAAAGCCCCCTCTCCCACCCTCAGGAAAATGACAGAGGGTAGAAACCAAGGTGGGAGTTCCAGTTGCGCTTCCCGGTGACCATTTTTTTGACTATCCCATCTCCATTCCTGGTTCATCGGGACCAGGAAAATCCGACCCTAAATCTCAAATGCACCAGTGGGTGTTACCTTACCATTAATTCTTCTCCCCTCTCTGTGTACTGTTCTGGGGCAGTTATATCTGAAATAAATAACTGTACAAATATTCAGGAGAGATATCAAAAGTACATTTTATTTTCCAGTTATAAAATTATTTTAAAAATAGAAATGAACAAAACTAAAATAGATAAATATACATGTCATGATCTAGCAGGTATTGGAAAATTGCGCTTTTCTTCTACATGGTGGCAGTAAGTTAGTGTTCAGTCAATCGCTAATCAACTTTCTTCCTTACATGGTTTGCAATGCTATGTTTCAAATGATTACAAGACCCTTGATAGTGGAATATACAGAACAGAATATATTCACACAATGTAGCTGATCAATCAGTACTGTACAAAGAGGTCACTTTGGGTTTCTCTCCCTTTCAAGCCCTGCAACACCCTGGAAATCCCTACATTTTAATACATCCCAGTTTGCCTCCTTCAAAGGCTCATTTCACATGTAACACCTCAGGATTTGTCTCTCCTTGGATCCTTTCAAGGGAAAAAAAAGAAAAAAAGATCAGTTTATTTACTAAACCTGTCTTAGTTGCTTGCTTCAAATGTACTTTCCAAAAATAAGACTTCATGATATATCTGTTCTCAAATCTTTTCAAGAACAATTTATCAACAATTTGTTTATAGAAAAATCCACTCCAAACCATAGTTTCTGCCTCTATGTATTACATTAGTCATTAAAGTTATACATCAATCACTCATAGTCACTGTTGTTCCAGTAAACCATTCCTAGCACAGGCATTCCACTGTATTCCTGTTTATCTTTGAACGCCTATTGCTCTATAATAAGTTGTGATTATACAGGTAATGGTAGTACTTTCATCTCTGAGTCACAGCAATCTGGGTTCAAGTCCCACTCCAGGGCTTGAGCATAAAAATCAAGGCTGAAACTCCAATTCAGCATTGAGGGAGTGCTGCACTGTTAAAGGTGTTGTCTTTTGGATGGGATACTCCAGGTGAATGTAAAAGAACCTCTGGCACTGTTTCAAAGAAGAACAGGAAAGTTAGCCTGGTTTATTTATATTTATCCCTCAATCAATATCACAAATAACAATTTATTTGTTCACTATCACATTGCTGTTTGTGGGGGTTTGCTGTGCACAAATTGCCTGCTACGTTACCTACATTACAACAGTGACCACACTTCAAAAATGCTTCATTGACCTTAAAGCGCTTTGGGATATCCGGTGGTTATGAAAAGCATGATATAAATGCAAGTCCTTTTTTTAAATTAGGTTATTAACTCTTAAGTCTCCAACACCTCCAGCACTCACCACTGCTGCAAACTCTGAAAATTAGGTGAAAAGATCAAAAGATAGAAAAAGATGAGCTTACAATTCAGCATCATGTTTTTGCAATTAACATCTTCAGAAGCCACAAAAACTGTTGCATTATTCTGTTAAATCACAGTGAATCTCTGAGCAGTTACAGTTCATCTCAGTATTTTTGTCACTGTTCACAATGCATTAAGTGTTAAGTTTTATCTTTCTCATTAAAATGTATCTAAATAGTCGTTTCATAGTACAGAACTTGAGTATTGCTGAAAATAGACATTTTGTTGAAGCTTTTCATCTTGCACTCATCAGGACCATTGCAAGAATACCAATGTCAGGGGAAGAAACAACCTTATACTGTATGAGAAGAGTGCTGATTGGTTGGCAAGTGGACTATGATTGTTAGAGGCATTGCTATGAGGAATGCACCAGTTAATGGTGACTTACAGTTAACTGTCAAGTATTGTTTGAAATTTAAACCAGGCTGCTTGGCTCTGACTGGTCAAGGCATTGCCCTGAGGAATGAACCAGTGAATGGCTTTCAATTATTTTGTTTAGCTGAAACAGATGCAATGTGTGTATATGTTCTTTCTGAATGCAAAGAACAGGGCCCTGTGTATAAATATATGTAGCTTCTAGTAGCTCTCAGTAATATGTATGATGCAGTGTGTAACTTGCCCTTGATTGTCTTCTATGAACGACAATCCCCACCAATCCCTCACAAATAGTTTAAAATCTAATGGCAAACTGTGTTTTTTAGTTATAGTTAAATTGCTGAACAATAACCCTATGATTAGAGCCAATTTTTTACAATATCTGCATGGTCTCCCTTCTTCATCTTTAAAAATAGTATTATTTTCTCTTTTTCTTCAAAGAGATATATAGGTCTAGACCTTCCAGTCAGTGGCAATGCTGGGTGCATTGCAGCTGCTGTGAAGATCTTACCAATGCTACTGCCCATTCCTCCTGGGATCTTCCACTCCCAGCTGACACAGAACTGGGCAATACAGCATCCCCAATCTAAGTCCATTGAGTGGAGTAGAGATGGGCGAAGGAGAAGTCATGCCCCCTTTTTAAGCAATAGCTGCCATATTCAGGTAAGTTTTTAAAGACTGAATAAGTGTGGGTAGTGAATGGGTGAATGTGTGAATGGGTAAATGGGTGAACGAATGAATGGGTATGTGTTGGGTGGGTAGAGGGTGAGGTGGGTAGGGGGGTAAGATGGGTAGGTTGGTAAAGTGAGTGGGTAGGTAGGTGAGTGAGGTGGGTGAGAGGGTGGTTAGGTTGGGGGTCGTCGGGTTGTCAGGGGGTTGGTCAGGTCAGGGTATAGTCAGGTAGTCAGAGAGTTAGCCAAGTGGTTGCGGGGTGTAGATGGGTGGTTGTGGGGTAGTTGGGTCAGGTCAGCGAGGTAATCTGGTGTTTGGGAGGTGGGGGACAAGGCAGCACAGACTTAAGGAAATACTCAAGCACATGCCAGGGTGGTGGGAGGGGCTGGGGGGGGGGCCGGGTGGGGGGGGGGGGGGGGGGGGGGGAGTGGGGGGTGGGGGGGAGGTGGTGAGGGAAACCACCAGACACTTGGAAAAGCTTGTCAAAAGTGAGCATTCTTCTGCAGCTGAGACCGTTCAGCAGCAGCTCCATTGATATGCTGGGAGTCAGGCCTCTGAAGTTTTTCTGTCCACTCAAGCAACGCAAAAACGTAAATGTGCCACCAAATGCTCCAGAACTTTTCACCCCTCGGGCACAGACTGCAAATTAACATGTGTTTTAGCGGGCGGCATGAGCAATTGGCCAACTGGGCAATTTGTACAATCCCCTTGTGCAAGTGGCCATGGCGCAGTCAGTGGTGGAGGTGCTCACAGCCCCTTGCAATGTCTCTATTAAGGTTTAAACCAGCATCCATTATGGTTCAAGATAAGAATGCAGCCATGCAGTGTGGGTTAGGAGAATGCCTGCGCCTGAGCTGAGAGCACAGCATGGAGTGCAATGGCCAAAGCTACCGCCAATCGGTCAAGTGGAGTGGGGCGGAGATGGGTAGGGTTTCCGACAGCCAATGAGCACATTACACGCTGACTGACTAAGTGGTGACCAGCAACAACAAGCACCATCGAGGTGCAGGCATCACTAATGTGCCCAGTGACTGTGAAGGCTGAGCATCACTTTGGCCTGAAAAGTACACACTGCACAGGGAAGAGGCCCTGGACTGAGACACCTGCTTTCATATTATATCTGAGTGACATGAACAATGCTCATCAGTACAATCAGCTGCAGCCGTAGGCAGGGTGACATTCTTGCCAGGTTATTAACAATACTGAACATTAAATATGAGTAGTTAACATCTGTGCCCAGATTGTACAAATACATCTTCTTAGTCTTCCTAACGCTGCTGGTACATGTTGGTCCTTCGCCAAGATCCACAGCAGAGGCCGAGGCAGCCTGCTGACTGCTACACCCTGTCTATGATGACCTTAACAGGCATCCTCTGATGGTCCCCGGCCTGCTTTCGAGCACCTGCTGTGTGGCAGTGGCACCCTGCTCAGATTGTGGATCTGGAGCTGTTGGGGTAACAGGAAAAGGGGATTCGGATGGGCCGGACACTCCTGGAGTCACTGAGTGGATGGATCTGGGATGTGCACCTGCTGATCCTCTTCCCTATGGGTGCCTGAGGGTCCCTGGCTGACTCCTTGAAGAGAAGGAGAAGCTGGGGAGTGAGACCGATCTGCCCCACACCCCTTTCGCATTGACACTGCCAACTATGGCGTCGGTGATGGAGTTCAGCCCAAGCAGCAGTGTGGGACCGATGTCTTGTCTCCATGACGGCTGCCATCCTACCAGTGTTTTTTTAAGTAATTTACAGGATGTGAGCATCACTGGCTAGACCAACATTTTTTGTCCATCTCCACTTGCCCTTGAGAAGGTGGTGGTGAGGTGCCTTCTTGAACAGCGACAGTCCCTGTGGTGTAGGTACACCCATAGTGCCATTAAGGAGGGTGTTCCAGGATTTTGACCCAGCGACAGTGAAGGAACGATGATATATTTCCAAGTCAGGATGGTGAGTGGCTTGGAGGGGAACTTCAAGATGGTGGTGTTCCCATGTGTCTGCTGCCCTTGACCTTCTAGATGATAGTGGTTGAGGGTTTGAAGGTGCTGCCTAAGGAGCCTTGGTGAGTTTCTGCAATGCACTTTGTAGATGGTACACACTGCTGGTACTGTGCATCGGTGTTGGAGGGAGGTGAAGGTTTGTGGAAGGGATGCCAGTCAAGCAAGCTGCTTTGTCCTGAATGTTGATAAGCTTCTTGAGTGTCTTTGGAACTGCACTCATCCAGACAAGTGGACCGTATTCCATCACACTCCTGACTTGTGCCTTGTAGATGGTGGACAGGCTTTGGGGAGTCAGGAAGTGTGTTACTCACCGCAGGCTTCCTAGCCTCTGACCTGCTCTTGTATCCACATTATTTATATGGCTAGTCCAGTTCATAAGACCATAAGACCATAAGACATAGGAGCAGAAATTAGGCCATTCAGCACATCAAGTCTGCTCTGCCATTCAATCATGGCTGATAAGTTTCTCAACCCCATTCTCCTGCCTTCTCCCTGTAACCTTTGATCCCCTTACCAATCAAGAACCTATCTATCTCGGTTCAGTTTCAAAAACCTATCTATCTCAGTTCAGTTTCAATATTAACCCCCAGGATGTAGGTAGTGGGGTATTCAGTGATGGTAATGCCATTGAACGTCAAGAGGCGATGATTAGATTCTAACTTTTTGGAGATGATCATTGCCTGGCACTTGTGTGGCGCGAATGTTACTTGCCATTTGTCAGCCCAAGCCTGGCTATTGTCCAAGTCTTGCTGTACTTGAATACGGACTGCTTCAGTATCTGAGGAGTCACCAACAGTGCTAAACATTGTGCAATCATCAGTGAACACCCCCACATCCGGCCTTATGATGGAAGGAAGCTCATTGATGAAGCAGCTGAAGATGGCTGGGCCAAGGACACTACCCTGAGGAATCCTGCAGTGATGTCCTGGAGTTGAGATGACTGACCTCCAGCAACCACACCACCTTTATTTGTGCTAGGTATAACTTCAACCAGCAGAGAGCTATCCCCCTGATTCCCATTGGCTCCAGTTTGTTAGGACTCCTTGATGCCACACTTGGTCAAATGCTGCCTTGATATCAAGGGCAGTCACTCTCACCTCACCTCGGGAGTTCAGCTGTTTTGTCCATGTTTGAACCAAGGCTGTAATGAGGTCAGAAGCTGAATGACCCTGGTGGAACCTAAACTGAGCGTCAGTAAGCAGGTTATTGCTGAGCAAGTGCCACTTGATAGCACTGTTGATGACCCTTTCCATCAACTTTACTAATGATGGAGAGTAGCCTGATGGGACGGTAATTGGCTAAGTTGGATTTATCCTGCTTTTTGTACACAGGACATGCCTAGACAATTTTCCACATAGCTGGGCAGATGCCAGTGTTGTAGCTGTACTGGAACAGCTTGGCTAGGGGCACGGCAAGTTCTGGAGCACAAGTCTTCAGTACTATTGCTGGAATATTGTCAGGGCCCATAGCCTTTGCAGTATCCAGTGCCTTCATTTCTTGATATCACGTGGAGTGAATTGAATTGGCTGAAGACTGGCATCTGTGATGCTGGGGACCTCCAGAGGAGGCTGAGATGGATCATCCACTCAGCACTTCTGGCTGAAGATTGTCGCAAATGCATCAACCTTATCTTTTGCATTGATATGCTGGGCTCCCCCATCATTGAGGTTGGGGATATTTGTGGAGTCACCTCCTCCAGTGAGTTGTTTAATTGCCCACCACCATTCATGACTGGATGTGGCAGGACTACAGAGTTTAGATCTGATCCGTTAGTTGTGGGATGCTCAGCCCAGTCTATCACTTATGCTTATGCTGTTTGGCACACAAGTAGTCCTGTGTTATAGCTTCACCAGGTTGACACCTCATTTTTAGGTATATCTGGTGCTGTTCCTGGCATGCCCACCTGCATTCTTTATTGAACCAGGGTTGATTACCTGGCTTGATGGTAATGGTTGAGTGAGGAATATGCTGGGCCAGATTGTGTTTGAGTACAGTTCTGCTGCTCCTGATGGCCCACAGTGCCTCATGGATTCCCAGTCTTGAGTTGCTAGATCTGTTCGAAATCTATCCATTTAGCATGGTGGTAGTGCCACACAACACCATGGAGGGTCTCCTCACTGTGAAGATGGGACTTTGTCTCCACAAGGTCTGTGCAGTGGTAACTCCTACCAATACTGTCATGGACAGATGTATCTGCGGCAGGCAGGCTGGTAAAGATGAGGTCAAGTATGTTTTTCCCTCTTGTTGGTTCCCTCACCACCTGCCGCAGACCCAATCTAACAGTTATTTCCTTTAGGACTCGGCCAGCAGTGGTGCCACTGAGCCACTCTTAGTGATGGTCATTGAAATCCCCCACCCAGAGTACATTCTGCTCCTTGCCACCCCCTGTGCTTCCTCCAAGTGGTGTTCACTGAGTTAAGGGGATGTGATATGTGGTAATCAGCAGGAGGCTCCCTAGCCCATGTTTGACCTGATGCCATGAAACCTCATGGGGTCTGGAATCAATGTTGAGGACATCCATGGTAACTCTTTCCAAAATGTATACCACTGTGCCACCACCTCTGCTAGGTCTATCCTACTGGTGGGATTGGAAATACCCAGGGGTAGTGATGGTGGTGCCTGGACATTGTCTGTAAGTATGATTCCATAAGGATGATTATGTCAGGCTGTTGCTTGACTAGCCTGTGGGACAGTTCTCCCAATTTTGGCACAAGCCTCCAGATGTTAGTGAGGAGGACTTTGCAAGGTCGACAGAGCTGTGTTTGCTATTTGCGGTGCCTAGGTCAATGCTGGGTGGTCCATCTGACTTCATTCCTTTTTATTGGCTTTTTAACAGTTTGATATAACTGAGTGGCTTGCTCAGCCATTTCAGGGAGCATTTAAGTGTCAACCATATTACTGAAGATCTGGAGTCACATGTAGGCCAGACCAGGTTAGAACAGCAGATTTCTTTCCCTAAAGGACATTGTGAATCAGATGGGTTTTTACAACAATCAACAATGTTTCATGGTCATCTTTGGCCTTTTAATTCCAGATTTTTATTGAATTCAATTTCCTCTATCTGCTGTGATGGGATTCAAAGCTGGGTTTCCAAAGCATTAACCTGGGTCTCTAGATTACCAATCCAGCGACAATACCACTATGCTATTGACTCCCTGAGGCCTCGATGACTTCGGTGCTTTGGCATGCCGTCACTATACCCTTAGACTGAAAGTGGACAGACTCTTCCATTGTGCCTTGCAACCTGAGGTGTGCAGTGGACATCACTTTCTGATGTTCCCCAGCTTGATTTTGCAGCTCCAGCAACTGAGGTATGACTGAGTCCAGAGGGTCCTCATCTGACTCGCACTCAGCAGATTTCTGGCCTCCAGAAGTCCTCTGAGTGCCAGAAACCAGGGAAGTCTCTGCCTCTTCCTGTTGTGGATAGAACAGTGCGATATGCTCACCAGATTGTGATCCTGAGGCTACATTAGAGCTAGGTGTGTATCTCTGCACTGGTGGAGATATGAGTGGGTGAGCGCTGTGACTGCCTTCAGTTAGGGTGTCATCAGATTCTTCTTCTGAGGTATCTCGGGCCTGGAGTCAAGGATCTGGGTAATGGACCACTCGGCTACTTTCCAGATGCACCCATGAAAGCAAGGAGATATAATTAGTGCATGACAGGGGACTGCGGAACTGAGGAACTCACTCACAGCATGGTTGTCTGATGGACCCTCTCTTGGTACAGCACCACCAACCTCTCCGTCAGCACAGAAACGGTCCAGGTTATTGCCAGCCAGCTGGGGATGATTCGATTTTCAAAGTCTGTGAGGATCTTGATGTCAGGCATGCCTCCACCCAGTCTGCAACCTCTCCCTTTTGCTGTGTGCCAGCTTATCCTGCATGAAGGCAGATGGGGAGAGTGTAAGCAGAATGCCCACCAGGCCAGATGATAAGGAAGCCTGGCATGTGTGGGTGGTGAGTGGTGCCATGGATGGGATGATGACACAATCCGCAGGGCAGATGAAGGTGTGTGTGAGAGAGTGAATTGTGAAGTCACTTGAGCTGTCAGTGAGTGAGATTTCTGTGGATGTGTGATGGGTTTGTGAGTGTGTGAGTTGAGAGTGATGAGAAGAGTGACTTATCCTGGCGGAATGGAAATCATTCATCCTCTTTCGACACTGGGTGGCTGTCCTCTTTTGCAGGGCATTGGTGCTGACCACCACTGCCAGCACCTCCCATGCTTGCTGGTCTTCACCCAGAGCAGGGGTTGAGGTCTTCATGACAGCCTTCACTACATCCAGTAGGCACCTGAGTGAGGTGCCGTTAAATTTGAGGGCAGCATGTTTCCTCCCTTTGGCATCCATGACTTTGCAGCAGCTTCCGATCCCTTCGCAGAGTGCTAGCTCTGTGCAGCGGCACCCTTTAAATATGGCTCCCAGGTTACTGACTGCCTGAGGTGACAGTTGGACAGATGAATCAGAGGCTGCCTTGCCAGTTATCTGGCGTGTTTCCTGGGAATGTATTATTAATGATTCGGGACGCGCCAGGAATGGGATGATACGGCGCGTAAACCCATCATTGCGGCCAGTGTGTAAACTGTCCTTTTCCCTGCCCACTACTGCACTTTGTGCAAATCTGATAGGATTCCGCCCCTAGAATTACATGACACGAAATTTAGAATATTGATCATTTTGACCCTGTTTGATTCTATTGCAATTTTTGAATTAAAGTTTAATACATGTTCAAAGATGGAATTGAGGTCACAGCTTCAAAGGTATTCCACATTCTGATGTGAAAGCTTTATATATTTTTAATGGGATATTTAAAATCTTGAACAGCCCTGGGAGAAATGAACTAGTGAAATCATTAGCATCCAACATCAATGTTAAGTGATTGCTCTATCTCCTTTTTAAAATTCATGTAATATTTTGTCTTGAGCAAGTAGCAAGCTATCCCCTTTCCAGAAAATGAGTCAGCCTTGACTCATTGGAACACTCAGTTCTCCGAATCAGGAGGTCATTAGTTCAAGCCTCACTTCAGTGGCTTTGGCATGTAATCTAGGTTGAATTGTCAGTGCAGTATTGATAGAGTGATACACAGGATGAAGTGGTGTCTTTTGGATGGGACATTAAATTGAGGCCCCGTTGACTCTCTCAGGTGACCTTTTTGGGCATTTCTTATCCATTCAAGTGATGAGCGCACATCCAAAATGTCCTGACCTGCTTCTTTGCTTTACAGATGATGACTGCTGCAATTCCAACATTTTCTGTTTTTATTTTACAGATCCATTCAAATGCATTAATGATTGTCATTACCTGAATACATTTAAAATATTGACAGCTAATAAGTCAATTATTAAAATTTAACATTCAAAATTGATAACCTGAATCCACACCTTGTAATCACCAACATTTTATTTTCCCTTCTCTTCAAATTATTCCATTATATAATGTCATCAGTGCAAGCAACCGACTGGGAGTAATAGAACACAGTAAAATTGACACATTTGATAGACAGGACTTAAATTTTTTAAATATTAGAATTTTGATAAAGGGCATGACTTGGTTGTGACTTTTAGATTGATTTTGCCTGTTCTTTCTAATATTGGTGATGTTCTGCATCTACATCGTACATTTTAAAATAAATGTTAGAAATGATAAAGTGAGCTGGGGGTAACTTTCACACTTACTGCTGTGTGGTAAACTGGTTGAGTGGTTTGCCCACCCATTATGGAAACCTTTTGAAATCCATTTCCATTAGTTTCAGCCATATTGTAAATTGGGTGGATTGTAGAAAAAAATCAGTGGTCCAGTCCGCCCGTTTGCTGCCCAAGCTGTGAAGGTGAAAGTTATCTCCCATTTTTACTTTGGAGATTTTCTTCCATTTGCCAGACCAACACGCGTAACATGCACCATTCATTTGAATACGTTTCACTTTCATTACTAATTTTGAGTGACATATGTGCCTGTTGAGACTGCTTTGGTCGTTGTCTTTCCCCAAATGCATAAATATTCAAAGCAAATTGCTTTTCTTTAAAATCTCTGCAGGATTCCCCTTTGCTTGTGGATTCTTCGCAAAATGTGACTGTTAATGCTCGCAACTCTGAAGGACAGGTGACAGGCAGATTAACAGTGGGTGAGTATTTGTTTTCTAATCTGCTTTTCTTCTCTATTAAATGTGCAATCACAATTTTAAAGAACATAATCAATTCAGCAGTAAGCATCATGAGGTTGCCAACATTACAAGGAAAGGCCAAATGGTTGGCTGGGGTGAGAAATGAAAGTATCTGCATCACAGTCTGAAATTAAAGCGCATTATTAGGGTCCTTTAAAGAAAGTTTTTACGTTGTGTTAAGGGCCACCCAATGCAGCAGACTCAAGTTAAATGCTTTGTAAAAGTAGCTTCAATTTTATAAGTTGTACTTGATAAGGTGATATTTAATGTTAATAATTGGATGCAAAAAGGTAAAATTAAAATCTTTAGCATTGATACCTCTGAAATCCTCTTGAGGTTGATGCACTGTAATGAACTTGATGTACAGGTTTCTACTTGAAACAGATAACTTTATTACAGAGCTCTTTCAGAAGCTACATGCTTGACCAGGTCCACGACTAGAAAACTCTGCTCCTGCGCTTAGGGCTCGTTCGTCAGGTGAAAGTTATACCTTCAATCACTACAGACACAATGTGGGCTAAAGTTGTATAAGACCTTAAAGATGTGCTTTAAAATTTTATTTTATTGTATGAACTTCTATGATCCTTTGGCAATTTTTAAGGACTCAGACTTACCTGACCTTCACTTTCTAATACCATCATTTTAAAACTTGCTCAGAAGAGAAAGCCTCACAGTTATTTAGGAAGAGCGCAACTCGGTAGAGTTAAGAAAGTTGGTCATGTTGTATCACTTGCGTTTATACAATATTACATTTTTTATAAATAATCTGTACAGTGTTGTGCTAGTTTTGTGCAATAATTCCTTTACATGACCTTGTAAGTTTTGTACTGTAGCGTGACTATATTAAGTTATCTGTATCTCAAATATTTTTTGAAAAAATCTTACTGACCTGGCTCCCTGATGGATTAGGTGGTATGAAACCTTTCCTTGTGTTTACTACTTTATTTCCTGCAGCTAGATGTTGACAGGAAGTTATGCATTGAATGACAAAATTACCTACATGACTAACTTCCTTTGCTGGATACACATGCAATTACACAATGTCATGTCAGACACTACACGTAAAGACTAAAGAGCACTTAGATTGTATCCATGGTACTCGCAGAGTTCATTGAATTAAGCAGAAATGATGTCAGGGAACTGCAATTGGCCTCGGTGTTCACAGACTGAGGAGATGAAAGATACTCCCATCTGATTGTTAGCCAGTGACCTCAATGTATATGTGTGAGTGTAGGGCGGACTGTGTGTGTGTGTGTGTGTGTGTGTGTGTGTGTGTGTGTGTGTGTGTGTGTGTGTGTGTGTGTGTGTGTGTGTGTGTGTACCTCAAGTGATGTCAGAATTAGGCTATATTTTGAAGGTTGTCCAACAATCATTGTTTAGGAGCACACAAGAAGAAAATAGTAATACGGTCACTCATCCTGACTTAGGGAGGAATTTTATGGTCGCATCGTGGCGGGGGTGGGGCGAGGCCATAAAAGGTGACGAGCCATTCAAAAGTCCATTGACTTCGGCAGGACTGAAAAATCCCGCCAGTGGGAGGAACCATAAATTTCCACCCTTAGTTTATCAAACTGAAGCTGCGATGAATTTATAGATTATGAGCATTTAGAGATGCACTGGATAATATATGAGAGTCAGCATTGATTAAGGCAAATAATTTTTGACAAATATTAGTAATTTTTTTGAAGAAGTGACTGTACAAATATACATAGATGCAACGAATGGGTGCATAGATTTTGAGAAAGATAAGGGAGGAAAGTTTGTTTTCTGAGTGCCACTTTTGCATTATTCCCTGGGGGCAGACAATGTTGCAGCATGCTTCATGCTTCAATAATAGAAATGAGGAAGCTGATGTGGGCTCTGTAGGTAGCGGCCCATAGTGCTTTCTGCCTCTGTAGAATCGGTGTATTGCAACGAGAAGCGATGCTACACAAATTAATTTCTCCCCAATATATTCCAGTTCAACCACTCCAGCACTTGCCTTGATTTTACTCTAGTCTCTGCTCCATTCGATTGCTTGTCTGACATCAAATCACTAACTTACTTAAGCTGAAGATTAGGAACTCTGAAGTAATTTTCTTCAGACCCTGCCACATGTACTACTCCTTTGTCACTAAGTCTATCTACGTGTCACAGCTTTTATTAAATTCACAACCTCAAACCTCTATTCAACTCTGAGCAGAGTTTCAGCCCAATACCCTCCCTAAATGAAAGATAGCTTACTTCTATCTTCATAACATTGCCCACCTCTGCCACCTACCTCACGCATCTGCCACTGAAATCCTCATTCATACATTTATCACCTGCAGATTTGACCATGCCAGTCGTGTCCTAATTATTCTCCCATCCTCCATAAACTTCAACTCATCCAAAACTCAGGTGCCCTGTACCCATATCTGGTTTCACACCATCACCTCCCTGCTTGCTGACCTGTACTGGCTCCTGAACCAGAAGTGCCTCAAATTTATAATTCTTTGACTTATTCTTCAGTGCCTCTGTGTCCCCTCAAAACTGCCATCAACCTCTTCAGCCTCACATCCCCTCTCAAACTCACTATTCCTCTGATTCAGGCCTCTTCCCCATCCGCCCTTCCATCAAAGCCTTTAGTTGCCTAGACCCCACTTTGTGGGACTCCCTCCTCAAAGATCACCCCCTCCCCCGACCTTCACCTTCTACTTTAAGGCCTTCCTTAATACTGACACCTTTACCAAGCATTTGATGCATGTAATTTTCTCTTAGGCTGAACACTCATTTCTTACTGTGTGTCTGTGAAACACCTTGGGGTATTTTTCTGTGTTAGAAGCATTATATAAATCCAAAATATTGCTTTGTTGGTGGTGCTGATTTTGAGTACCTAACTGATGAAAGGATATGAAAGTTATAAAGAATGTAGATTCACCGGGGTGAGGAAGCAATTGAGTTACTGATAGTATTTTCACAGCAGCAGAAAAAGCTATCAGGAGCTCTAATAGAGGATTTTGAGAAGCTTAATAGGAGAATTCAGATTGAGGAATCAGTGGAGAGGGGTCAATTGGGAAGAAAGTGAAGAGTGAAGATTGGACATGTTATTTTATTCAGAGAGTTCTTACAGCAGATAATGCTTTGCCATGAGAAGTAATTGTGGAAGCAACAATTACAAATTTTAAGCAAAGTATGGATAAGGAATTGAAGCAAAAGATACAGGCCTATGGTGAGAGAGTTGTTCGACAGAGGCATTAAATTTTGATTTGCCTAGCAAAGAGCTGATGATGAACTAAATGATCCCCTTTGGGTTGTATAATTAAAGTGACTCAATGTTGTTTCTAAAATTCAGCATAAATTGATTGTGTTTTCCAAAAAGAAAGGCTCACATCAACAATAATTTCAACCAATTGCAAGAACATGTGGCCGAAATCATTACCAAACTTTGATTAAGTTGCCAGTCTTATCTATTGCCTTGCACGTTACAGAGATTTATGTTGAAATGTAGTGTTTTCCGCATTGTGAACATTCTACTTGAGTGTCTGAATAAATCTGGTACAGTATTAGTATCCAGGGAAATAGTTTAAGTGTAAATCTATACATCATATCACAACATGACAGAAACTCTATATCCACATCCTTTGTCAGTGAAATTATCTGATTGATAAATTTTAGAATAGTGTAATTGGTAAAATAGTAGGTGTGGCAAGCCTAGGACCAGCTTATACAGTTTCTGAAGAAAAACCGCCCCTGTTGTGTTACATATGTGCTACTGCTAGTGTATTCAAATTATTAACATTCTTATATAAAACGTTATGAATAGACTCAGGGGACCACTGGATGTGTATGATATGGAGAGTTTGGGTCTTTGTAATAATTGTATATTTTAATATCTTCCTTTAGGACACTGGCAATCATTTTAAATGTGAGTTATCGCAAACTGCTTTCTCAGGCCACAGAAAATATACTTATCTTTCTGGAATGCACATGGATGAAGATCCTCTCATAGTAGTTTGATATCTTGGTGGCTGGGCTGCAAGATGCCTTTAACCCTTCTGAATTCCCTTTATCGTATGATAGGAGGAAAGGTTTGAGTTAGATCAATAGGGGTGCTGGTGATGAAAGGGTTTGGTGGGGTGGAGGCAGGCGAGTTATGATTGTATTTCTGTTTGATAAACAACATTGTAGCTAGGAAGAGTCTGATATGTGTTTCCGTTTGGCAGTCTTTGCCATGCTCAGTAATTATTCTGAAGTCATCATAGTTAAGGACAGGCCAACAAAATTGAGTACAGATGGGCTGGGTTGCAAATTTGCTTCTAGGCTCATGGCTTCTACTGTACTGATTACCTCTGTATATTGGGTCTCATAATAAATGAATAAATTACAGAAACTTAAAAAAAACTGATATATCAGGGATTGTATTCCAAGGTTCCAATCTATAGTGTGTGCTAATGCAAAAGAAAGTTTATTGTTTTTAATATCCAGAGAAGATAAAAACATGGAAACATAGAAAATAGGAACAGGAGTAGGTTATTCGGCCCTTCGAGCCTGCTCCGCCATTCATTATGATCATGGCTGATCATCCAACTCAATGGCCTGCTCTTGCTTTCTCCCCATATCCTTTGATCCCTTTCATCCCAAGAGCTATATCTAACTCTTTCTTGAAAACATGCAATGTTTTGATCTCAACTACTTTCTGTGGTAGCGAATTCCACAGACTCACCACTCTCTGGGTGAGGAAATTTCCCCTCACCTTAGTTCAAAATGGTCTACCCCGAATCCTCAGACTGTGACCCCTGGTTCTGGACTCCCCCACCATCGGGAACATCCTTCCTGCATCTACCCTGTCTAGTCCTGTTAGAATTTTATAGGTTTCTATGAGATCCCCCCTCATTCTTCTGAACTCCAGCGAATATAATCCTAACTGACTCAACTTTTCCTCAGATGTCAGTCCCGCCATCCCAGGAATCAGTCTGGTAAACCTTTGCTGCACTCCCTCTATAGCAAGAATATCCTTCCTCAGATAATGAGACCAAAACTGCACACAGTATTCCAGGTGTGCTCTCACCAAGGCCCTATATAATTGCAGCAAGACATCCCTGTTCCTGTACTCAAATCCTCTTGCTTTTAAGGCCAACATACCATTTGCCTTCTTTACCACCTGCTGCATCTGCATGCTTACCTTCAACGACTGGTGTACGAGGTCACCCAGGTCTCGTTGCACATTCCCCTCTCTCAATTTAAAGCCATTCAGATAATAATCTTCCTTCATGTTTTTGCTACCAAAGTGAATAACCTCACATCTTTCCACATTATATTGCATCTGCCACGCATTTGCCCACTCAATCAGTTTGTCCAAATCACACTGAAGCATCTCTGTATCCTCACAGCTCACCCTCCCATCCAGCTTTATGTCATCTGCAAATTTGGAGATATTACATTTAGCTCCCTCATCTAAATCATTAATACATATTGTGAATAGCTGGGGTCCCAGCACCGATCCCTGCGGTACCCCACTAGTCACTGCCTGCCATTTGGAAAAAGACCCGTTTGTTCCTACTCTTTGTTTCATGTCTGCCAACCAGTTTTCTATTCATTTCAATACACTACCTCCAATCCCATGTGCTATAACTTTACATGCTAATCTCTTATGTGGGACTTTGTCGAAAGCCTTCTCAAAGTCCAAATAAGCCACATCCACTGGCTCCCCCTCATCAACTCTACTAGTTACATTCTCGAAAAATTCCAGTTGATTTGTCAAGCATGATTTCCCTTTCATAAATCCATGCTGACTCTGTATGATTCTGCCACTGTTTTCCAAGTTCTCAGCTATTAAATCTTTTATAATGGACTCTAGAATTTTCCCCACTACTGACGTCAGGCTGACTGGTTTATAATTCCCAGTTTTCTCTCTACGTCCTTTTTTAAATAGTGAGGTTACATTAGTCATCCTCCAATCTGTAGGAACTGTTCCAGAGTTTATAAAATCTCAGAAGATGACCACCAATGCATTCAAGTATATAAATTTGTACATCTATCATTGTTTTTTGTTATTATTCATTTATTTATTTGCTGTCTAGTAGTTTATAGGTTAAACCATGCTATGAAAGAATGCTTATTCTTTTGCCTTTCTAAAGTCAGCAATATTTTATGGTGACCAGTTACCCAGTTAGACAAGTTCCATTGACCAAGGTCCTGTTTGGCCTTTTAGCTTGCTACTTGTACCTAGATAGTGGACAAGTAAAGGCAAATTCAGTAATTAAGGGTTGAGTGCTCACTTACAGGAGTAGTCTCCATTGTAAATAGCAAAAGCATAGAAACATAGAAAATAGGAGCAGCAATAGGTCATTACGCCCTTTGAGCCTGCTCCGCCATTCATGGCTGATTCACTATCTCAATGCCATATATCCGCTCTTTGCCCACACCCCTTGACACCTTTAGAGGCTAGAAATCTATCTATTTCCCTCTTAAATACATTCAGTGACTTGGCCTCCACAGCCCCCCATGGCAGGGAATTCCACAGGTTCACCACGCTCTGAGTGAATAAGTTTCTCCTCATCTCAGTCCTAAATGGCCTACCTCATATCCTAAGATTGTGACCCTTTGTTCTAGGCTCCCCAGAGGAAATATCATCCCTGCAATTAGTCTGTCCAACCCTGTAAGAATTTTATATGCTTCAGTGAGATCCCCTTTCATTCTTCTAAACTCCAGTGAATACAAGCCTAGTTAACATAATCTCTCCTCGTATGACAATCCTGCCATCCTAGGAGTCAGTCTGGTGAACTTCACTGCACTCCCTCTATGGCAAGTATATCCTTTCTTAGGTAAGGAGACCAAAACTATACACAATACTCCAGATGTGGTCTCACTAATGCCCTGTACAGTTTCAGTAAGACATCCTTGCTCCTGTACACAAGTCCTTTCACAAGGTCAGCCAACATATCATTTGCCTTCTTAACTGCTTTCTGCACCTGCTTGCTTACTTTAAGTGACTGGTGTACAAGGACAACCAGGCTCCTGTGTACATCAACATTCCCTAATCTATCACCATTTAAATAATACTCTGCTATTCTGATTTTTCTACTAAGGTGGATAAATTCACACTTATCCAAGTTACATTGCATCTATCATGTATTTGCCCAGTCACTCAACTTGTCTAAATTGCTTTGAAGCTTCTTAACATCCTCTTCGCCATTTACATTTCCACCAAGCTTTACGTCATCAGCAAACTTGGAAATATTACATTTGATTCCCTCATCCAAATCATTGATATATGTTGTGAATAGCTGGGGACTGAGCACTAATCCCTGTGGTAACCCATTAGTCACCGCTCACTATTCCAAAAAAGACCCGTTTATTCCTACTCTCTGTTTCCAGTCTGTTAACCAATTCTCAATCCATGCCAATATATTACCCCCAATCCCATGTGCTTTAATTTTGCTGCCCTCGTTCCTCCACCCATCCAGTTTCTGATGTTATCCACCCATCCAGTCCTTCCCCAACTTGCTCAATTCTTTCTTGCTGTTTCACCTTCTATTATCGTCAACACCAGACTCTCACCCTGCCTTTTCCAGTGGTCGTATTTTCTCAGTTTCTGCTTCTTCACTTCAGCTAAAAGCCCATGAGATGGTGGGAGTCTGAATTTCCTGTGTTCTTCACTCTTTCCAGCTGATTCTAAGGACCCTTCGCCAGAGCCACATTTCAAAAGCTGTAATCCTTTTCTGCACCAGCCTTACTGAGGGTCCAGCTCTTGCACCCATACAATGCAATGCTCTACATCAGGGGCAGAATTTTGCGGCCCCGTTTTGGCGGAGACGGGGCCATAAAATGTGACGAGCCATTATAAACCCCATTGACTTCGACGGGAATGTAAAATCCCGCTGTCATAAAATTCTGCCCCAGGGATTTTGCAAGTTGCTTTCTCAAGTGCAAGTCTAAGTTGGATGTCGTCCATATTTCATTCAGCTGACGAATTGTCGAGCATGCATTTGCTATAGCCTTGTCTTGATTTCAGTGCTGTTATCCCCATTTGTGGTCACTTTCGATCCCAGAAATTGAAATGAATATATAATCAAAATAAAAACAGAAATCCAGCATCCGCAGTTTTTTTGTTTTTATATAATCAAAATGATTGCACACTGAATTGTCACACTGCTCTCACCATGAATTGTCATTGGGTATGTCATGGTGTTGTTGATGCTCAACCCAAACTTTAGCCTTGACTTTCTCAGCTCTTCAGCCAGCATGGGTTGGTCTTGTTTGTGTTGGGCCATTAGTGTCACCAGCAAAAGTTGTTGTGCGTATACTTGGTGACAAGACAAAGCCATTCAGTTTTGACAAGGATACCTGCTTTCACCACTATTTTTCAATGTCAGAGGAGGAAAGGTTATGACAGAAGTCAGCTCTGCTCTCCCAGGACACCCTAAGGCAGTATTGGTGGTCACAACATCTGGGACATCAGACATGCTGATGACACTGTCTATCCAACTATACAGTAGTATAAACCATGGATGTAACAATATTGTTGCTTTGTGATTTGAACCGGATGCTTGTTTCTTTTACACATTCCCCAGACAGCGAAAAGGTTTGGTCAGGCAAGGCAACATTGGAATTAATATGTTTTAGATCACACCAAGTGAATACACAGAACAATAGCTATCAGAGTCATTAGTTCAATTAGTTAAATCATATTAACTTAACAATACAAAGTAGTGAACCTGCTACACTTCCCCACATTAGTAAATCATCTTAAATTTCTCTTAACAAAATAACTTCCAACAATCCTGCACCCTACATTCTGAACTTCACAGCTTTCTGTTTAAAAAAACCTGATAGTCTCTGTTTTTGAATCTAAGCACTTCATTCAGGGACATTCCTAAACAATGTTTATCAATTACCAAGACAGGTTAATGAATTGGTTGTTATTTGCAGTCCTTGAGAAATTAACATCAGAGCTTAGCTCATTAGCATTGAAACTACCTTTTGTCTCACTGCTTTTTTAACTTGTGTGAGTTCAAATCTCACCATGGCAAATTATGAAACAATGTAACTTCATCTGAATAGGAACAGATGGAAACATGTTTGTACTCGAAAGAGTTACACTTTGCTTTGAAACATAACCTTCAACATAATTCTTTTCTCCAGGTCCTTTCTGTTGAAATAATTGTCAAAAACTCTTGAAATGTGACAGTGCTATATCACTGCAAGTTCTTTTTTCCTACATTTTTCAACCAGTTTGAACAAAAGTGACATTTGTCACATTTCTGGAAGCCCTTGGTTATCCTTGGAATCACATGTGACCAACCCTGGTCATCAATCCTGAACAGTCGTATAACCTATACCACAACTCACTTCCATGTAATACATTGCGATATGTGCATTTATGAGGTGCAGTTAATCATAATTCTTGAGGTAAAAGCATTATGGCATCTCTAAATGTCACCTGAATTTAAGAGAAGATAAATCAATGACTGGATTGCTCACTAGGTGCCTGTAAACTAAAGGTCAGTTGGCAAGATCATCAGTGCTCTCTTTAAAATATATATATTTTTAATACATTTTCTCAGCTGTTCTTCAGGGCTGTAAATCATCTTTCCTATTGCTGTACATAACTTTTGTAGCTACTTAACAGAATAATATACTTCACAATTTATTAAGAGTTGTTTCAAACTGGAAAAGGGGTGTGTAAAGAATTTGAAATAGGATTTATTCAGGTGGATGAAGTAAATCATTATTTATGTCTGGTATGATAGCTATTCTGGAGTAACTAATGAGGCTGGGATTTAATCAAGGAATTCTGATAACATAATTAACTATGAAGATAAAACTCAAGTAATTTGCAGATTCATCTGAACTTCAATTTTAAACACCAGTCTTTACCTCAATCCCTACCATCTGTGTATTAATAATATTATATTGGGTGAACTGGACGCCAGTTAGCTCAGTTGGCTAGATGGCTAGTGTGTGGCCTAGAATAATGCCAACAGTGTGGGCTTGATTCGTGTTCTGGCTGAGGTAGACTTGGAACCTGCCTCCTTGTTCTACTGCTGAGAGTAGTAGGCAATGGCAAACCTCCACTGACAAAATCTGCCAAGAAAGCAGCTCAAGCTGAAGCATCGGCAGACAATGAGCCAAGGACCTGCCTTTGGGGAAAGCAAAAAAGGAGGAATTGGATGAACTCCTGTTGTATTACTCACAGGTACTCAGGGACCTGAAGAAGTGCAGTATCTGGCCTAGAAATTGGATCCTGCACATCCATTTTTCAGGCGAAAACAGGTGCCTATGGTCCAATATGTTGGGCATCATGCACCCAGCCTTCCCATGCCAGAAGGGTGCCACCTTCAGCACTGGATCAAGTTGCACTATGGGTATCCATGATGTGCATCTGATGTATTAAATATGCTCATTATAAAATTTAAATAAGAGTCCTATACCTGTGCTCCAGCATCTGACTCACCACGTGATTAACTGAGCTAGGAAAATTTGGCACTAACAATTAGCAAGGACCCTGCAGGAGTGCTGGATAAATGGCTCACTCCCTGAGTAATGAGTGTTTGCTGGTTTGTGCTCTTAAACTGCTACCTAACTCTGTCACTTTATTTTGGCTATTTTCTGTGTCCCATGAGCAGCTTCTGATTTCTGCTAATAACTTTGTGCTCGTGACTGGACTGTTTTTGTCAGCTTTGGAAGCAGTTTATTCCAGTCATGGGTCATCTGGTGAATCTGCCTTTGAACTGGAACAGGAAGGAGAGCAGCGATGAAAGGTAGGAGAGAGCAGAAGCAGCTGGGTAAAGAGCGAGAAGGAACTAGGCCCTCCGAGAGAGATCCATACCCACAGAGGGTCTCCAGGGAGCACATTTCCCACATCAACTTCGCCAAGCAGGCTGTCAACAAGCTACATTACCTGCTACAGCCACAACTGGAGTTGCAAACTAAGGCATGAACACTCCTGCCAATGGCTGCTGACGAGGCCTTAACTTTAATGCTGCAGATTCGATACTGCTGCAGCAGGTGACATTAGCAGCATTTCCCAGTTGGCAGTCCGCAGTACCCAGGAGCTGACCAAGGTTTTTTACATCAGGAGAAACAAGCATCAGACCCAAAACAAGAAACAGATTAATGCGGTCGAATAATTTTATAACTAGAAATAATGTTAATAATATCTAAAAGTCAAACCAGAAGAGGCTCACAAGAAACAGTAATAAGGGATTGGAAGCAAATTTATGTGACTATTGATACAGATTTAAGGGCTATTTTTTAATTTTCACTAGAATTATATTTACAGCTCATTTAGTGCATTTACAGGCAAATATACTAAAATGTCAAGGACATTTATATGGAGGCAAGCCAAAGTGTTCTGGCTCTGCCCAGAGTCAAAGGCTGACAAGAACAAAGGCAAAAAAAATCTCCAGTCACACTGTGATTCTGAGTTGCAAGCTTTCCTTATGAAGTAGCACGTCTTATAGTTTCTCTCTCTTCACGAAGCATCCTTGGTGTCCAAGGATTGCAATCATGGTTCTCCACGTATCTCAATGCCATGGGGAAGGTGAAGAAGTAAACCCCAACAACAACCTCAGCAAGAACAGAAACCTGTGTAATCATCGTTATTAAGCACCGTGCTCTTAGCCTCACTGAACTAACCAGCCCCTAATCTTATAGCTTATAATGTGAAAACAGGTTAGCAATAATTATTTATTGACTGCACCACAAAATATTGATACTGGGGATCTTTTTATATTCAAACATCCTTTGAGCAGATGTATGCTAAATGATTGGAAAAATGGGTACACGTGATTTAAAGCATCATAATGCTTTTTTTGTCAATCTGCATAAGATTTTCATTAGATACAAGCAAATTCTTAACTGCAGAGACATTGACCTCCTAGCTACTAATTGATAAAGGAAAAATTAAAGTGTAACAACAACGGTGGTTTAATGCATTGAGGGAAGAGTTGTGGAGAGCTGGATACTGGGGTTAAGGAGTTTAGAGGAAGAGGAGAGAAAAGGCAAATTAATAAATGGAAGACTTTTGGAAACAGGGACGGAGAAGGCAAGGAAAGAAGAAGCAAGAGGAAGAGAAGGGTATAAACAGAGCTTCAACCATCACTTGGGGCTTGTAATGGTCATCAGCAGCTCATTGAACAGAACTTTAATGAAGCAATCCCTGCTCCCTGCATTAATAGCTAATTCCAATATTGGTCTCCAATTCTTCTACATTACAGTGAACAGCACCTGCCCAACACTAAAAGTAATATTCATGTCACCCAACATTTCAAGATCACCAGCTGCTCTGTCCCTATGCACAAAGTTTTCAAGCAGCACTGTGGCAGACTACCTTACAGAAAGTACTACAAACTACTTTACATGCTGCTGTGAACCCCTAGTGCCTAACTTAAATGAAGCTCAACTTACTCTAGCGCGTCTGATTCCCTGAAGATCTCAAATATCCTCACTGATTTGTGACTGACCAACATGGAGAAGGTTCAGTCAGGAAGACAGCGAGCACATAGAGAGACTTTGTTAGGAGCACCCAGAGGCAAGGCATTGGTGAGAGTGCAGAAACCTCTCAACAACCCATCCGCTTGACCCTTCAGGCACCACATGGCCCATTTGTGGCTGGGTCTGCAGAACATGCATTGGGTTATCAGCCATCTCAAAACCCATCGGACCTGAGTGGAAGCAATTTATCCTCAATCCCGAGGAACTGCCTATGAGGAAGAGTGCTTCTGTGAGGTTCTCCAAAACCAATAGTGGGAGCCTGCTGTAGCTTAGTCAAGAACATAGGAGATGTTCATTTTCAGCAACCTCTGGACAGCCGGCAACAACTCAGAATCTGCTAGGCAGTCTGTTCCGGCTTGCTTTCCAGCACACAGGTGGGCACTTGTTCAAAGATGCAACAATGAGAGGCAGCATCATTTTCTATTACTTATGCATGACTGCCCCCTGCTACTAGGAGCTCAGTGGGGGAGAGCAGACATGAGGACATCAGTAGTCTAAGTAAAGCATCTTCCCAATTGATCTCCCAGTTTGTGCAAGACAGAGAAGATGGTTGAGCACAGAGCCTACATGACTCCAGTATAACCATCTCCGAGAGCTATGTGTCAGGCCCATGTGTTTAACCACAATTGGTACTGCGGTAATTACAGACTTGTGGGTATGGAGGAAGGAAAGGCAGTAGAAGCAGTTGAAACTGAGGAGGAGAAAGTGGGACAGAGAGCTGAGGAAGTGATGGATGAATATTCCTAACTTTGGTTTAGTTCCACTTTAATCACACTCACTGGATTTCTGCATTTTGCTCATTTCTGCTTAATATGAAGGATTGTTGAAGATTTGAAGGATATGTCAGTCACTAATCTAATATCAAAATTGATGTTATCTGAACTCTCCAATTATAATACAGTTTCATACTTTGCATCTTTGCACCTTCTTGAAAATGCCATCAGAAATGCTAATCACTATCGTGTGAATCAGTGAATTTGAGCAATGGGATGTGTTTACTCTAGGCTCTCAGTTAAAATTACTCTGAGAGTGTGAGGTTGCTGTCAGGCATTCCTGGTGTGTAGGTGGTCCAAAAAATTCCTGAAATCAGTTACTGACTATTATTGTTAGTACTTTCTCTATGTGGCAGACATCTTCCCTTTATCATAGAATTATAGAATGAAACAGCACAGAAGGAGGCCATTTGGCCCACCATGCCTGTGCCAGCTCTTTGATAGATCAAGTTCAATAATCCTACTCCCTTTGTCAGCAATGTTCACATACCATGAAAGAATACTTTTTTTTAAATCGTCAATACTCTCGGCTTTCTGTTGCTTACATTAACTCATCAATTGTGGTCATGACCTGTGGCCAAAACCCAATAAAGATATCCTTAACACACAAACAGCACATCGTTAACTTTTTCCTGTATAATCATTTAGCAGACTCGATGACCCCTACATTCATTTAATTATAGCACCAAAATCCATTGATCTATACAATTCAAAGCATATCCTTTGATCACAACTGCTATCATAGTTTGGACATCTGTCTTCTACTTAATTCATGTTATCAATTCACACAATGCCAATCCTTTTACAGTGTGATCTAATTTAACTCAAGGCACACAGGCAATATTTTTTCACACACTTAAAATAGTTCCTTGTCTTTCAGGAGCTCATACAAAATACAGGTTACACATAAAAGAATCAATTACATACAAAGTATAAAAAAGATACAAAAAGAATAAAAGGATTCACATTTCCTCTAGCCCTTACACTACACCATCCCTCTCCAGTGTCGGAATAATGTTTCTTTTCATCAATATTGCCACCCCTCCTTTTTCCCTTCTCCATTTTTCCTGAATACCTTGTATCCAAGGATACGAAGTTCCCTATCTTCTTTTCCTTTGGTCCTTGTTATTGCCACTCTGTCACAGTCCCACGTGATGACTTGTGCCTGGAGCTCTGCACATATAGTAAGGATAATACAATAATTGTGAGGTCTTTAATCATCATATAGACAAGGCACACAAAATTTACAGTAATTGTGTGGAGAATGCATTCATGGAATGCACACAAGATAGTTTTCCAGATGAGTATGCCAAGGAACCAAGTGGGAACATGCTATCTAGTATTGTGCAATGAAAAAAAGGTTAATTGTAGTAAAGGGGTCTTTAGGGAAGAATGGCCTTTATATAATTGTTTTTTAAATTCAGTTTGAGAATGATTTAGTTAAGTCTCAAATTATTGTCTGAAATTTAAACAAAGCAAAATACTTCAATATGAAGAGCAACTTGCCCGTGGTAGATTGGGAAACTACATTGAAAGACATGATGCTAGACAAGCAATGGCTAGCATTTAAAGAATTAATATATAATTTGCAACAAGTATGTATATTCCTTTAAGGCACAAAATCCTCACCGATAACGTAGTCCAACTGAGGCTAACAAGAGGAATTAAGATATATGATCAAAAAAAGAGGCTTATGCTGTTGCCAGAAAGAGTGATTGGGAAAATTTTATAATTCAGCAAAAGGACAACCAAGAAATTGATATGGAAAGAGAAAAGAGAATATGACGACAATGGACTAGCAAAATTCATAAAACCAGATTTTAAATGTTTTTATGGGTGAAATTTTATCATCACCTGCTGGCAGGTTTGAAGGTGGAGGAGGCTTGTAAAAAGTAGCCTCTGGCCTGCCTACCGCCTACCCACCCGCCCAACCTGTCTGCCATTTTACAGGGGAGCATCAAGGCGGTGGGTGGCCCTCCCACCCTTGAGTCTATTGAGGCCAAATAATGGCCACTTAAGTGCATCATCCGGCCCACCACTATTTCATCTGCGGCAGGGAGAGGCCCATGCCAGGTGGATAGCCCAGCAGCTTTTATTGGGTGAGCTGTTGTTGGAGGAAGAGGTGGGGGAGCCTCCTTTTGAGCTCCCCTGTGCCCAAGAAAGGCACCCCTCCCACAAGGTCATGCCCCACCCCCACTTTAACCCTTCCCTACAGCCTCTCAAACCCAGTATCCTAATCGTCCCCCACCCCACTTGCAGGGGCCTGTCAGCCAGACGCCGCCAATACCCAGACTTACCTGAAGTTCAGCCTCTGTTAGCTCCTCTTGTTTGGAGGCCACATGTAGTCCCAGCAGTGGCTACTACTTGAACCTGTTGCTCCAGGGTCTGCAGAGGTGCCAGCCAACCTGATTGAGATGGGAATCCCATCTCCCGCCAATTAAGGCTCCATGAATCGTTAAATGGCTGCTGAGAAGCTGCCATAAGCTGGGTTGCATTCCTGCTGAATCTTTGGGTGGCAGGTTGAGAAACCCCGACATCTGAAAAATCCTTTTCTATAGGTATGTAAGTAGAAGGAGATTAATGAGGGTAAACATGAGACATTTAGAGGCAGAGAATGATGAAATTATAATGGGGCATAAGGAAATGGCAAAGACATTTCACATTAGATGACACAACAAAGACATTCTGTAAACAATGGGAACCAAAGGTCTAGTGACAATGGAGAAGTTAAAGAAATCGGTATAAGTAAACAAAGTTTAATATTGGAGGGATTAATGGGACTAAGCGATAACAAATCCTCTGGATCTGACAACCTGCATCCTAAATCCTTAAAAGAGGTAGCTGCAGAGATAGTGAATGCATTGGTTCTGATCTTCCAGAATTCTTTAGATTCTAGAACAGTTCTCAATCATTAGTCACCAATACTAAAACAAAAAATTGTTCAAATTTCTATTTGCAATAAAAACAATAAAAAATGCTGGAAATTTTCAAGTTTCAGTATAATATGAACTTTTAGACAATACTTTAGAATTTTAAAAACTGGCTGTTAAAATGGTCACTGCCAATCATGTGACCTTTGGCACTATGAACTCCAGACAGCCATGATACTCAGCAAGGACCCAATTAAAATGAACATTTGTAGCCATCCGAGGATGGAATATCAACTAAAGGACAAGAGCATTCCAGCTATCTCATGTTTCTGGTTCACCATGGACAAAAGACACATCGAAACTCAATGTATGTTAGATGATTATGTTGGGGGGGCGGGGGGGGGGGGGGGTCCCCATTGACCGCTCATTGTATTATGATGGTCCCTCAACTGAACCCAGGCTGGGTAAATTGCAAAGTGTTAAATGACAAACAGAATGTCCAAAGGCCTGACCACCCATCTTATTTAGAAAAGGACTTTGGATTTGTAACAGGTCACATAGGTGAGTCAGCCATGTTTGTTGCCTGCTTTTAAAACAGCAAGAATCAGCTCTGCAGAGACAGAGAGAGACCATCAGAATGCCATTGAACCAGTTGTGGTCAACTAAGTAGTCAAGGTAATAAACAGCAATACCTTGAAAGTTGAGGAATGACTCTCCAACTTCAAGTTCACATGGGAACCAACTAAAAGAAGACTCGCATCTTATTGAAAAACTTCTGCTGACAAGACCTTCATTCCAACTAAATGCATCAATTCATCTAGGAAACTACAGGCCTTCTACGACAGAGACTTTGAGACAATTAGACATTGTAATTGTATTGGTTTTTCTTCAACTGTATCTAATCTTTGTGTGAGTGATAGTGTGTGTGAGTGTGTGTTGAATGAATGAGACATTGCATTTTTAAACCTCTAGGGTGATTGTGGGATAATAAATAGTCTTCTTTACTTTAAAACTCACTAAAACTCACTAAAAGCTTGCTGCTGGAATTGAAATTGGGACAATCACACTGAGGGCAAGGAAATACATATATTTCACATTCAAAACACTGATCATCTACAATAAGAAAACATAAATTCTGTCCATGACAAAATACTTAGCAGGTCTGGCAGTATCCCTGGAGAGAAACAGAGTTAACAGGTGGAATTTTCCATTCATAATACTAAGTGTGGTGGTGGGTAGTTTCGGCAGCACCCATCCCACTGGATGGAATGGTGGGAACTCACGACCAACTCCACGCTTGGAGGGTCATTAATTATGCAAAGGCACATACTGGTCCAAATCACCTGGCATGTCAGGAGCTGATTCAATAGCCTGCCATCAACTGGAGTGTTTGAAGGTCTGGGCGCCAAAATTAAAGGCCAGTCCAACACATAATTTCACTCTCTCTAGCCCACCAGAGATGTCTGGCAGCTAGAAGAAGGCAGCTGAGAGCTTCAAGAAGAAGGCAGCACCCTGGGGTCAAGCACCAGGCCCACCAGGCCTTGATCAGAGGGGTGCAGGCACAAAGGCACCTGCTGTATCCCAGGGATGGCTGCAGGAAGTGCAACAGCCTCACCTCTCCAGCCTGGGAGGCCATTGCAGAGCAGGTCACTGTGGCTGGCACCCACGTCCGAAATGCCAACCAGTGCAGGAAGAGGATGAATAATCTCATCCACTCCGCCAGGGTAAGTCATCCTTCAACTCCCTCCAATATCAAACTCTCATCATGGCATCATGCACTCAAACGACTACTCTCTTCAGGGACCTCACACAACCATTAGTGGGGGACACATATCAGCACTCATTCTCTCACTGAGACTTTCATATCACCGCCATCCCATCTATCATGTTGCTCACACTCCATCCTCTGGCCCTCCCGGGGAGGGTTTACCACACACAGGGGACATGCATCTCACCCAATCCCTGCTCCATCCCTTCTCATCACAGGCCTTACTTTCTCTTCATACAGGTCAAGCTGGCGCACAACAGACACGAGAGAGCGCAGACCGGGGGAGGGATGGCCAATATCATCGCCCTCAGTAAGATTGAGGAGGCTGCAGCTGAGCTGGCTGGGGAGGACAGGGATCGCTCCTGTAGAGAAGGGAGATGGGCCTCTCCCACCGACTTAGTATAGATCACAGCTCCATCACCTCATCCAATCCTGACAATCACAGTGAGTCACGCGCAGTCTTAGCTAGCTCATGCTCATTAACTGATAATACCCCAGATAATATTGGAAGAGGAAGCTCCAGAAGAACTATCATTGCATTCACATGGACTCTCCAGCAGCTTGGAGACACACATTTCGGTGCACAGCTGTAGATTAGGCTCAGGCTCAGTTTCTGGGGAACATCTCACTGACACATCTCCACAGCAGTCGGAGGCAGGGACAGCCCAGGTCTCCGGTTTCTTGGCAGCTCAATTCCGGCTGTCTGACATGCAATGTCTCAATTGTTCAGATACAGGCAAGTTTGGCTGTTCTTTTAAGACAAAGGCCAGGATTTTCCATGCCTGCTGATGTCGGGCATATTCGGTGGCATGAGCTGACAATATGGTGTAATCGGTTTCACAACAGATGGGGAAAGAGGTAAGGGTGGAGGAAGGAGTCAGTAAAGGGGAGACACGAAGTGGGGGGAAGAGTCTGGAGTGGGGGGAGGTAGGAGGACTGTGGGTGGGGGAGAAGGCTTCCGGGGGGAAAAGGTGCAAAGGGGGGGATGGGGTGCCAAGGGTTGAAGGGGTGCGAAGGGGGGAGGGGGTGCGAAGGGGGAAGAGGTGCAGAGGGGGGGCATGTGCAGGTGAACGTGCACAGGAGGGGTCAGAAGGATCAATGTCTGCCTCCTGGGGAGCAAATGGACGGTGGACGTGGTATGGAGGAAGGGTGAGAATGACCGAGGGCAGAGTGAGGCGGTAGGGTGGGGGGGTGCAGTGAGGGTTCAACAGCAGCGATAGAAAGGGCATCGAGGTTAGTTAATGGGGACTCGGAGGCAGACACAGACCCTCGGGAAGGATGAGGTTGGGTAGGTGAATGTGGATGGGGGTGGGATTTTCAGGAAGGAAGGGAATGTGCACATTCAGCTGGACATCCCCGAAGGAAAAGGTTTCCAGCTGGTAGGTCACGAAGGGGAGGTGGGAGGTGATGCCAGTGGGGTCAACTGTATTGGAGGAAAGGCAGTGGGTGATTGGGGGAGGGGTAAAGACAGGGGAGCTGATGAAAAAGTGAATTCAGACCGTGCTATCCAAATCGAAAGTGAAACGAGAGTCATGGTGGGTGAGATCAGGTGCTGCATGGGAATGTGATCATCATTGGGTGGGCGGAGATGCAGGTCAGCTCAGATGGACAACTGAAAGCAAACCCCAGCATGGCAGCATTCAAAATGTTCAGGATATTATGATGAGTGTGAAACATGAAGGATCTGCGTGCTTGAACAGGGCTCTGAAAGGCCCTGCAACATGCACACTTTTTCCTCCAGAATCACTCATAGGTAGCTGCTCCCTCTGCGGTGACAGAGGATGAGGTTGAGGTGCTCACAGGCAAAGGAGACTCAGAGGGAGAGGAAAGCCTCTGAGATTCCTGAGTGGATGACCCAGGAGTGTCCAGTGTTGCTCCTGCTCCCGTAGGGTGACTGAGGGCCCCAACCTGACTCGTTGAGGGGAAGGAGCACCTGGAAGAATGTCGAGGTGCTCCATTTCCCTCTCGCATTGCCACCGCAGGAATTCACCCATGGCCACGATGATGGAGTACAGGTGTGCGTGCATCTCTGCATTCTGCTGGACCAGGCTCTCCATGGCATCTGCCGCCCTTCTCATGGAGACCTCCATGGGTGCACATGTGAGCATTAGTGCATCAGAGAGCAGGCAGACACACTCCCATAAGACCATAAGACATAGGAACAGAAATTAGGCCATTCGGCCCATCGAGTCTGCTCCACCATTCAATCAGGACTGATAAATTTCTCAACCTCAAACTCATTCCTTCTCCCTGTAACCTTTGATCCCCTTACCAATCAAGAACCTATCTATCTCAGTCTTAAATACACTCAATGACCTGGCCTCCACAGTCTTATGTGGCAATGAATTCCATAGATTCACCACTCTCTGGCTAAAGAAGTTTCTCCTCATCTCTGTTCTAAAAGGTCTTCCCTTTACTCTGAGGCTGTGCCCTTGGGTCCTAATCTCTCCTACTAATGGAAACATCTTCCCCATGTCCACTCTATCCAGGCCTTTCAGTATTTTGTAAGTTTCAATCAGATCCCCCCTCATCCTTCTAAACTCCATCGAGTATAGACCCAGAGTCCTCAAACATTCCTCATATGTTAAGCCTTACATTCCTGGGATCATTCTTGTGACCCTCCTCTGGACCCTCTCCAGGGCCAGAACATTCTTCCTGAAATACGGGGCCCAAAATTGCTCACAATATTCTAAATGTGATCTGACCAGACCCTGACTCACAAGCCACTCTGTGTGACTCTCCATGATGAGTTGGAAGGCCAAATCTAGAGGCTCATCATCTGACTCGGACCTCACAGATACCTCTTCCCCAGCAGTCCTCCTAGTGCCGGGGAGCGCAGCTGAACCTGCCTCTTCCTGCTGCGGACACATGTTTGTGCAGTGACCATCAGATTGTGAACCCGAGCCTGCTCTAGATCTAGGTCCCACCAAGATTTGTGTCTCTGCACTGGTGGAGGGTGTGAGTAAGCACTGTGGGGTCTTCTAGTCTGCTTATTTCCAGCTCTTCAATGGAGGAGTCCTCTTGACTGGAGGTGAGGACCTGGATGGAGATGAGGGACTGGCTGGCTGAGGGTGTTGGTCACTTGACAGAGCTCCCTGTGAACCAATGTAGAGATCATTAGTGCATGGCAGCAGAGTCAAAAGCAGGAGAGAGAGCACTCACAGTTGTGTTGAAGGAGGGATGATGTGGTGCAGGATCCTCACATGGGTGTTCACCACCGACCTCACCATCGCTGCAGGCAGGGACCACATGCTCATCAGTCAGCGTGATGGCATGCTCCACAAAGCAAGTGAGGGGCCTGATGTGGGCTACTCCACCCCCAGTTTGGGACCTCTCCCTACTGCTGTGAGCCAGCTTCTCCTGCATGAAAACAGATAGAGAGAGTGAGCAGGACACATGGCATGTTTGTCTGGTGAGTGGAGCCATGGACAGGAATGAGGATGTGAGCTCTAGAGGATAGGATCCTGATGGAGATGTGAAAGTGTGTGTGAGAGTTGGTGGTGTCATCCCTTTGAGATGTGAGAGCCCTGTGGATGTGTGATGGGTTTGTGAATGTGATGAGAAGAATGAGTTACCCTGGCAGAATGGATGAGACCATTCATCCTGTCGTGGGACTGGGTGGCTATCCTCTTTTGCAGAGCATTGGCACTGACCACCGCTTGCCATGCTGGATTGGTGATGCCACTGCCCATCCCACAGCTAGAGAGCAGGTAGAGGACTAATGGCGAACCTCCACAATGTCCAAATGGTATTCCAGTGATGTGTCATTAAACCTGGGGGCTGCAGTCCTTTTGTCATTCATGGGCATCTTCCCTGAGGCAGTCCTGGGCTGGAAGCACTGTGATGTGTGCTGGACTTTAAATATGGCACCCGGTGTGATAAAGCGGCGATATTATAGCGTGGCTGGTGAATGAGAGCCCGCCCGCCATTGGAATATAGTGTTTCCCAGGAATGCATAACTAATGCAGAGGGTTTGGGACGATAAGGTGTGAAAACCTGCCATCGCGGGCAAAGGTTAAAACGTCATTTTACCCGCTCACTACCGCACTTAGTGCAAATCTGGGACGATTCCGCCAAAAGTCTCTGACTTTCGATAATGTTGGATCTCTGTACATCCAATTTCTAATTTGTTTCAGACACACAGGTGGAGAATCTAAAATGTTCAATAATAGCACTAATTCCTGTGGAACAGGAGTACGCACAATACTGTCTGGCAACGGGAGACGACTCAGTGCATTTACATTTGCACTGTGTAGTCCAGGAAGGTACATAAAAGTACTTGTATGCAGATAATGTCAGAGCCTATCGTTGTATCCTTGCTGATGCTATTGGCGGGTTGGCTTTTTCCTCGCTGAATAATCCTGTTCATTCTAGCCCCTTGAGCTCCTCTGTTGGGTGAGACTTTTCTAATCTGATTTCTGTATTTTCTTTTCCTGTTTGCTGCAGAATTTTATCTCATCTTTCATTTTGATTTCACAGTTGGCCAAGTCTCTCTCTGGTGAAATCTTGACTTTGTTCAGTTCAGTAGTTGAGCTACCCATGGTTTCATTATCCACTCGCATCTTGGAAAGTTCCACGACTTTTCTCTCTAATGCCTCTTTTGTTTCATTCAGCTGATTCTTCGGCTCTTCACTCTCCTTCTTGTATCTCTTGGCTTCCTCCTGGAATATTGAACATTGTTGAGTCTTCTCTGCCAACTGTTTCTTCAGAGTGGCATTAAATTAATTTTGTTTCTCTTCGTGATTTTCCAGAGGAACCAGCTCTGACCTGAGGGATCCTTGCAGCATGTGAAGGTCCTTCAATTCTTCTAACTTATCCCAAAAGACCATGCTGTATTTTCTTAGAAGTTCTGGAACTCCATCTGATTTTAGGTGAAATATCTTAGACCAGGCAAACTTGATCTTCTGTAGCTGGTCTCAGCCCAAAAGACTGGGTCCTTCTCCTTTCACAATTATTACAGGCAGCTGGACTGTCTGTTGCCTGTAAAAAACTGGTACTTTGGCGATGCCCTTTACGTGCATGGATTCTCCCGTGTATGTCCTGAATTTAGCAGTTGTCCGCTCCAGGTTTACTGGCTGTCTACCTTCATTAAGGTACCTGAAAGTGTGCCCTCTCACCACCATAGCTGAGGCACCCGTATCCACCTTCATTATAAGTGGCTTCTCATTACCTTGGATTGTCACAGTGAAACGTTTGGTTTTCTCAGTGCTAACGTCAATGTTAGCAGCTTCAGCCTCTGCTGTATTCTTTAGTTCAATCATATTGGTTTGCTGCTTTGCGAGCTGCCTCAGCTTTGACCGGCATTGCCTTACCACATGACCTTTCTTATGGCAGTAATGACATTCTGCCTCCTTGAATTTACAGGTGTCTGCTCCATGGTTACCTCCACATCTATAACAATTTTATCTTGAAGTCCCTGCTGATGCGTTTCTATGAGACCTTTTCATGTTTCTCACTACGGACATTGTTTCGGTGCTGTGGGTCTGGTTTTCGCGCCTTGCTCGGTGGTAAGTTCCCACCACACAAGAAGAATGGCGCCATGTTGTATGTGTTGCAAAGCCTGTGAGTCCCTCACAGCACTTTCCATGGCGAGGGAGATTTCTGGGCTGTGCTTAAAGTCTATGTTGACCTTGGCGAGTTGACGGTGCTGTATGGCATTGTCTTTAACTCCACAATCTAATCGGTCCCAAAGTATATCATTTAATGCGCCCCCGAAGTCCCAGTGTTCTGTTAACTGTTTGAACTTCGCTACATTGGTTGCGATGGACTCTTTCAGGGCCCTACCTGTGGAACTAAATTTAAAATGCTGCATTATCACGGATGGCTTCGACTGGAAGTATGTTTTCACGAGGTCCACTAATTAATTTTCCAATTGAGAATTGGGTGCTCTCGGGCTGTCAGTTTGCGAATGAGGCTGTATGTTTTACTGCCGCATACACTCAAGAGGTTGGCTTTCTGCTTTTCCTCCATGGTAATTTTGTTCGCTACGATATAAAATCCGAGGCACTCCACATACTGACTCCAGTCTCCCATTGTCACATCATTTGGATCGGTTCTGCCGAAGAGTGACATGACTGGTGAGTAGTTTTTTTTTCAAATCCAATGTACTCACGGTAAGATCATGGCTGACCAGATTTTGGCATCAACTCCACTTTCCTGGCTGCTCCCTATAACCCTTAATGCCACTATAGTTCAAGAATCTATTTATCTTAGCCTTATTAATTAAGCTCCAATCTCACCCCTGGACCAATTATGCCCTTTGCATATAAAAATTGTGGTGCATCATCAACGCTGAAATGATCCACAAACGACCCAGGCATTGGGTTTTTCCCGTCTTTCTTTGCATCATCAGCAAATTTGGCTGCAATACACTCAGTCCCTTCATTCAAGTCCATGGTATAGATCATAAATGATCACAAAATTGATCCCTGTGGCACTCCACAAGTCACTTTGCCAACCTGAAAATGATCCATTATCTCCACTCTCTGTTGCCAATTCTCTATCCATGCTAAAATATTACCCCCAACATCATGAGCCCTTACCTTGTGCAGTAACCTTTTATGCGGTCCCTTATTAATTGCCTTTTGGAAATCCAAATACACTACATCTATTAGTTCCTCTTTACAACCAGCTCATTAGACCTTGAACAATTCCCTCCTACCCAAGAAGTGGATCCAATGCCCAGAGAATCTCCAGTTGCTTGTTGATCTATTTATTCCTGCTATTCCTAGCACATGGCACTGGGAGTAATCCAGAGATTACCATCCTAGAGGTGTTGCTTTTTAACTGCACTCCCTCAAATAGCTCCTGAAACGTTAACCTTTTCCTTCCAGTATCTTTGATTTCTGGCGATTCCCCTTTCTCCTTCAAAATACTCTGTGCCCTCGCATGATAATTCCTTCATGTTCTCGCAAGGTCAGAAAAACAGCAACTATATTTTTTTCTCTTTTTGCATATTTTTTACGTTGTGATTTTTTTGGTGTTCATAAAATTGTGACATCCAGAATATGCAAGGAGCTTTCAAAGCTTTTAACTAAATACATAATGTTCAGAAAAAGTCTGACATCCTTTTATGGCATTGTTACTCTTTTATATGATGGCATGATTCAGGCTATAATAAGGGAGTGGAGTTGGAATTTGAAGATTAAATGACAAGTAAATAAAGAACTTCCAGATATAATATGGAGGACGGCAACACACCAGCTAATCATCAATGTATTCTTGACAGGTTTTACCACTGAATATCAGGCTGGAATTTTACCAGCCTTTTGGAGATGGGCTGGGAGTTTGAGGGGGTGGGATAGTAAAATGGCAGCAGAAAACCCACCACTCCAGAGGCAGACAGCCAACTAATCCAATTAATTGCCCTATTAACCACCATTCTACAGCCCCCTTGGCATTTGAACAACACCCCTGCCCCCTGCTGCAAGAGCAGTCCACCGACTTCATTGAGGAGGACTATCAGAGGCTTCACAGGGGTAGGGTTGGGCCTTCCTTTTTGAAGGCTCTATGGCCGGACACCCCTCCACATCAGAGGACTGCCTGCCTGGGCCCAGCACTGAAATAATAGTTTCCACTTGCCTTCAAGAGCATCTCAATATGAAGGCATCATCTCCTTCCTCTTGCAACACCTCCATCTGTGGCACTATTGAGGCTGCAGAGCTGCCAGTTGTTTGGGTGGGCTAGCAGTTTAGAGAGGTAGGCTGCCATTGTTAATTGGACGTCAGTCTGATAGGAGCCTCTTAATTGGCTGTGACCAGTAAAATAGACTTTGCAGTCCCACTGCTCACCTGCATAGGTAAGGACACACATTTCATCCCGGCCTCAGGACTTCAGCCTTGCCAGTAAAATTCCAGCTCGGTGTTATTCCTGGGTGTGATTGCTGTGCTGTTCTTCCTCTGGAGTAGCAACAAAAAAAAGGAGCTAAGTGTCTTTCTGAGAGTGAGTGGAGGAGGGGCTAGCATGAACTAGCAAGGTGGGAGTGGGAAATAAGAGTTGCAATCTAAATTAAGGATGAGGAAAAGTGAGTACCATTGGAAATTAAGTGAGACCTGGGATGAGGAGTAGGATGAAAAAGGACCAATATGAACTAGGGAAAGAAAAGCAAGAAAGCCTTATATTTATATAGTGCCTTTTATAACCGCTGAATGTTTCAAACGACTTTACAATCAATGAAGTACCTTTTGAAATGCAGTCGCTTGTTCCAGACAGGGTAGAGACGCAAACTGAACTCCTTTACTTCCTCGCCATCTGTCCGTAAGCAGAAGTGTTTTAATTTTTGCAATAGACTGAGGCGTGTTTCCCAAAGCCCTGATTGTGACATCAACTTTAAAGTGACTCACAGCAAACCCTCCTTTGGGTTAAATCAGAAGCATTGTTTATTCATATGTTCAAACCCGGGGGGTGGTCACAACTTCATATTCACACACCACACACACACACACACCCCCCCCCCACAGACACCCACATACACACACCCACACATACATACCCTTACACCCCCACAGACACCCCCACACACACACCCACACACACACACCCACAAATGCCCACACACACACCCACACACAATCACACACACCCACACCCACACAAACCCACACACACACAATCACACACACCCACAGACACCCACACACACCCACACACACACAATCACACACACCCACACACACCCACACACACACACCCACAGACGCCCACACACCCACACACACCCACACACACACACACACGCGTACAATAAGAAGATAGGAAAAATGTGTTTTTACGACTATGAATAACTTAAAAGAAAAAACCTACAGAAATGGATATCATTCCACATGATTGCCAGAGTCCAGAGATCAGAGTTCAGAGACGGTTCCTTCATAGAGGAGTTACAGCTCAGGCAGGTTCAGCTAGCTGAAACAGGAGTTGCAGAATTCCTTTAAAGTTGATGGTGACGCAGCAAGCTGATGTTGGTATACAAAAACTTGGTCTGTTCAGCAGGCAATGGCAGGAATCTTCCAGAGAAACAGGCTTTGAAGAGGCTTAGACAT
The DNA here is from genome assembly GCF_017639515.1 of Carcharodon carcharias. Lineage (NCBI taxonomy): Eukaryota > Metazoa > Chordata > Chondrichthyes > Lamniformes > Lamnidae > Carcharodon > Carcharodon carcharias. The sequence continues at coordinate 54,927,053 of NC_054477.1, read as the reverse complement.
GATCCAAGCTGTTGCTCAGTCTGGAGTTCTGCTGCAGTGTTTTGCATGCTGGAGGTTAAACAGCAGACTAAGTTACGAGTCTAGAAATGCAATATTAAAACTTTCAAAAGGCCAGGTGCTTAGGTCATGTGATGTTACCATTAAGGAGTCAGTTACAGGCTAACAAGCAGTTTCTATGCCTCTGGTCAAAATTGATTGTTTAACTTACAAGATATATGGTGGCTATTAGTGGCTCTGCAGGTATAACGGGCAGAATTTTGCCCTTGATGGGCGGACAGGCCCCGCTGCAAGAGTGCGCTCCTTCACGCATGCATGTGAAAGAGCGCACATCTCCCTGAGGCAAAGTGCTGCCTCAGGGAGATCGCTGAAAGTCTGAAAGTTAAAAAAAATTAACATGTCCCCCTCATGTAAAAATGTCACATGAGGTGGGACATGTTAATAAAGTACACAAACACTTTAGTGCACTTTTTTACAACTAAAATCAAACCTCATCCCGCCACTGGATGAGGTTTGTGAAAAAATCACCTACCGGCCTGCCCGTTGGGCCCGTGTGCTGACCCAAAGTTCACACGGGCCCCTCAAAATTCTGGTCAATTAGTCACTTAATGGCCTTAGCAAGTCCTTTAATTAATACTGGGTACGTGTCACGCTGCATAGCGCACCCACCGACTGAAACATAATGATGCCATGTGCTGACGTCGGGATGCTCCACCACCCACACATCAGCGCACGACATTTTAAGCGCTGATGCGTGGGCTCCGCCACCTGCACATCAGCCAGAAGACTCAGCCCAATGAGTTTCAATGGCTCCTCCTTTGTTATAGGGCCAGGCTGTGGAGACAGATTGTCTGCTGGTCCCAGGTTTTGTTGATTGTAAAAACCAAAAAACTGCGGATGCTGGAAATCCAAAACAAAAACAAAAACAGAATTACCTGGAAAAACTCAGAACGGTCGAAGGGTCATGAGGACTCGAAACGTCAACTCTTTTCTTCTCCGCCGATGCTGCCAGACCTGCTGAGTTTTTCCAGGTAATTCTGTTTTTGTTTTTGTTTTGTTGATTGTAATGTGTCCTCACAATGAGAGTTGTGAAATTCAACAAGGATGAGGGTTGAGCTTCTGTCCGGTAACTGCTGTTGGAAATTTCTAGAAACTATAGCCAACTTGGGAATCATGTGACTATCAGCAGCCATCTTTTGGCTCAGCAAAGTCCACTCTTGAATATGCAAAAAAAGTAAGGTTTGATTTAAACAGTTTATTATCTCCTTCAAGTCTTACGGACATGATACACTGTGTAACGCAGGAAATGCGGAAGCCAATTTGAGCATAGCAAATTCCCACAAATACAATGTGCCGAAATTTTCACTCAGCGTGTGGGCATGTGCCTAACCCACTCAAGCATGAAATCATGCAATATTTCAGTCAAAAGCATAGAAATCCAATAACACCTTTAGAATTTTAAAAATTATAAGACTAATACAGTAATATTACCCAAAATAAGGAATTGCCACATAAATAAAGGTATACTCCACGACTTCTCAAACACTTCCACTCTGATGTGGAATTCCAAAAGGATTTCAGAAACAAACTATTTCCTAAAATGTAGACTTTCCTGACTTAACACTGGATGGTTGCCTCCAATTCAAAACTTTCACAGCTTTTTCAAGACTCACACACCAAGGAACTGATCTTCAGGGTTTTTCTCCCACAGCCACATCCACTACCCACTTAAACATCCTTCCTTAAATATCTTTTTTCCTCTTTCATCTCAGGTTTCATTGCCCTCAAACACCTCTTAAAACTCAACTTCTCCACATGTAAAAATCTTTCATGTTTTCTATTTTGTCTCTACTTTCGGGCCAATAACATTTAATATACCTTCCACTGTTCACTCATGAGGCCTTTGTAACATGCAAATGTTCCTTGCCACCTAGGAAAACCCTTTCAAAATTCAACAGCTGAAAAACCAAGTTTCTCATATATCTCATAATGCAAATTTTAAATTCACCCCATTTACTTGTAACTCAACCTCACCATAACCTTTCGTTACAAATGCATCGTCCTAATACCTTTAAAATTTAATCTCTTAGCCCTCACAGACAACCTGTTTAATTGATCCTGGACACACACAAACACAGCTACACAGAATACCAACTTAATCCAAAAAAGAGAAACCAAATCTCTCATCACAGCAATAATGACCAGATTATCTGTTTTTGTGATGCTGAGTGAGGGATAAATATTGCCCAGGGATCAATCCCCTGCTATCATTTGAAATAGCGCCACAGAATCTTTTAGGTGGATGGGGACTCAGTTTAACACCTAATCCGAAAGACAGCATCTCTGAAAATGCATAACTCCCTCAGTACTGCACAGGAGTGTCAGCCTTGATTTTAATACTCAAGAGGTGAGAGTTCTGTTCAATGAGCCATGGCTGACACTCATAAAGGTGAGAGTTGAAAGTAGCATAATGAATAAAGAGTGAAATGGAAAAAATGGAGACAGTGTGAACTTGGGGGTTTGGGATGAGTGCCATCTTCAATTGAGGAAAGAATGCAAAAGGCAGTAAGAATGTCCATGAGAAGTGAACACATGAAGATTGAGAAGAGAGAAGAGTGGCATCTGAGCTAAGCAGGTTAAGTAGAGTACTAGCATCAACTGGTTGGAAACAATACCAGTGGGAACTGAGGAGAAAGACAAAGAAAGATAAACAGAACTTGTACTTATACAGCATCTAATCGTACTCTTTCAAGCATCTCAAAACATTTCAAATTCAATTAAGAAAACCTTGGAAAAAAATTGATGCCGGCTGACATTTTTCAATTAAAAACCTTTTAAACAAGAGGAAAGGGTGGATAAATATACTGATCCATTCACACAATTTTGCTAAAATTGAATCCAGTCCACTTCTATGTTATTCATCAATGTAGCCTCTAGCCATGCTTTATCTAGTTTATTGGCTATATTTAAACCTCAGAAATTACTCAGTATTAACACAAAATACAAATTATTTCTGTAAGAAACTTTACTTAAAAACATAATTGGATCAGGAGTAGACCATAGGGCTTATTGAGCCTACTATGCCATTCTGTACGATCATGGTTGATCTCCTGCCTCAACTCCACTTTCCCACACAGCCCCCATATCCCTTGGTTCTCTGAGAGCCCAAAATTCTACCTATCCTAGCATTAAATATACTCAATGATGAAGCATGTACAGCTCTCCGGAGCAGATAATTCCAAAGATTCACACCCTCTGAATGAAGAAATATTTCCTCACCTGAGTCCTAAATAATCAATCCCTTATCCTGAGACTGTGCCCCTGTGTTATAGCTTCCACCACTAAGGGAAACAAACTTTCAGTCAAGCCCTTCAGGATCTTATATGTTTCAATGTGATCAATTCTCATTCTAATAAGCTCCACGAGTGTAAATGCCTAACTTACATAGCCTCCCATCACAGCACAACCATCTCAACCCAGGAACCAACCTAGGGAATGTTCGCTGTACCACCTCAGATGCAAGCATATCCTTCCTTAAATATGGAGACAAAAACTGAGTACAGTAAAACAGTATTCCAAGTGTGGTCTCACAAAACCCCTTAAGATTGTAGCAAAACATCCTTATTCTTGTACTTCAATCCCTTGCAGCAGGTTTTTTGCTTTCCTAATTGCTTGTTGTACCTGCACGCTAACTTTTTGTGTTCTTTTTGTGAGTATACCAAAGTCTCTCTGAACATTTTGAAGTTTCACACCATTTAAAAAATATCCTTTTCTATTCTTGCTACCAAAGTGAATAAGCTCATACTTCTCCACATTATATTCCATCTGCCAGCTTGTTGTCCACTCACTTAACCTGTTTATATCTGTTTGCTGCCTCTTTGATAGCTTAATTACAGAGCTCGTTTAGAAGCTGCATGCTTGAACCAGGTCCCCGCTTAGAAAGCTCCGCCCCTCAGGTTACCTGTACTTAGGGTTCATTCATCAGTACGATCACATGACCCCTAAAGACACTTGGAAAGGTTATACCTATAAGCACCTACACACAGCAATCCTCAGGCTTCCTAGTATTCTTTGCAGCACTACAAACTTATTTTTCCCTAATACTATGCTTAACTTCCCTAATAAGCCACCAATGCATCATTTTCACCAGTTTTTGATTTTTAATGGAACATGTTTTTGTTAAACACTTTGAATCATTTCTTCTAAGGGCTTCCGCGGAGTGGCAACCTGCATCAGATTGCCACTCCGCACCTGATTATTTACGTTAACTTTTTTCCCAGCCTTTCTCACCCGACCTTCTGACTCAGGCCGGGCAAGATCCAGGCAGTGTGGTATGTCCCAGGGACCCAGCATCGAAGTACAGAAGATTCAAAGTGAAGGAGGGTATGCCACTTTTTTTAGAGCACTAGCTGCCATAAACCAGGTAATTTTAAAGGGCCATTGAATTTTAAAGGTCCTTGACAGGCCAGGGAGAAGTTAAGGGCAGAATTTTGCCCTCGGATATCGTGAGGGCCCCACCGGCTTGACAGTGGGCGGACAGCCGACTCCCGCCACCGCGGGTGGGGGAGGGATTCCCCATCTGTCAAAGTGCGCTCTTTCACGCATGCACACAAAAGACAGGCAAATTCCTGTCTCAGGGAGTTTACCGACAGGTAAGAAAAGTCAAAAAATAGATACATATTGAAATTATTAACAATGTCACATGAGATGGGACATGTTAATAAGAAAAACATAAAATTTATTAAATGTTTAAAAAACGGACATGAAACTTCATCCCGCCAGTGGATGAAGTTTTTTGAATAATTTGGAGCCTGCTGGGGCTCCTGGCCTGCCCGCCAGCCTTAAGCTTGGACAGACAGGGTCTTTAATTATCTTAATGAGCCTGTCAATGGCCTCAATTGGCAGGTCGGTGGGTGGACAGCTGATTTCGCTCTCCGCCCGCCTTCCTAAACATTTAAAGGGACCGGGATGATGCCAGGGGTTGAATATTTTTGAGGCAGAGGTAAATAGATCCTTGTTAGGCAAGAGAATCAAAGGTTATCTGGGGTAGATGGTAATGTAGAATTTGAAACACAAATAGATCAGTCATGATCTTATTGAATGGCGGAGCAGGCTTGAGGGGCCGGTTGGCCTACTTCTGCTCCTATTTCATATGTTTGTATGTCCTGGGTAACCATTGGTGTAACCAGTCAGCACTACCTGAAGTTTGCAATTTAAATCGCATTTTCAGATGATTTTCAGTGCAGGGCAATTGCCAGGGGAAGTTTGCACTTCTGGGCAATTGCTGTGCAAACCTTAACTGTGAACCTCCAAAGGGCATCTTTGGGATACCCCCACAATCCAATGCTTGGGTGCTCGGGATTTAAGGCCTAAAAGTTTCCCACAGTTTATTTTCCACCATACATTTTATAGTCTATTCATCCAACCATCCTCGGCCAGCTGTCCCCTCATACTAATATAACTGGCTTTGTTCAATTTTAAGATCCTCTTTTTGACTTGAACATGTCACCCTCAAACCTAATGTGGAATTCAATTGTATCATGATCACATTTTCTCACAGGGTCTTTTACCATGAAATTACCTATGAACTCTGCCTCATTGCTCAGTATTAGATCGAAAATAACCTTATCACTAGTTGGTTGCACATTGTATTATTCTCGGAGGTTGTCATGAAAGTATTCTACAAGCTCACCTTCCATTTGCCAACTTGATTAGTCCATTCTATATGAATATTCAAGTCCTCAATGATTATTATACTGCCTTTGTCACAAGCTTTAATTATTTCTTACTTAATGCTCTGTTCCGTGGTATAACTACCGTTAGGGGTTATAAACTTCTCCCACCAGCATTTTCTTTCCCTTGTTATTCCTAATCTCCACCCATACTGATTCCATTTCCTGAATCTCTGAGCTAAGATCCTTTCTTACTTCTGTCCTTATGTTATTTTTATTACCAGAGATACTCCTCTTCCTTTTCCATTCTGCCTGTCTTATCAAAGTGTTAAGTTGGAATGTTTATTTCCCAACCTTGCTTATCTGGCAACCATGTCTCTGTAATGGTGACTGAATCAACCCTATTTATCTCTCTCTGCCACAGTCATCTATCATGTTACAAGTGCTTCATGCATTCAGATACAGAGCCTTTTTAACCACTATTTTTTGCATGGACCTTATTTCCTGATGCACTATTACCATTACACTCTCTGCCCCTTCCTGTCCTACGCTCTTTGTCTTTAACCAGATTGCTACACAGCTCTGTTGCCTTGACTTTTCTCTTTAAATTTCTAAATTTATACCTTCATCTGACTCCTCCACCCAGTCTTTTAATTTAAAACTCCATCCATAGCCCCAGTGGAATGATTCATCTGGATACTAGTCCCAGCTTGGTCTAGGTGGAGCCTATCCCAATGAAACAGCTCCCTCTTTCCCCAACACTGCTACCAGTGTCCCATGAGCCAAAACCCCTTCTTCCCACATCACCCTTTGAGCCACGCGTTTAGATCTCTGATCTGCTTAACTCTGTACCAATCCATGTGTGGCTAGGGTAGTAATCCAGAGATTATTACAGTGAATGTTCTGCTTATTAGCTTAGAACCCTCAAACTTCCTCCACAGAACCTCATTCTTAGTCCTACTTGTATTGCTAGTTTCTATGTTTTTTTTATTCATTCATGAGATGTGGGTGTCACTGGCTGAGCCAGCATTTAATACCCATCCATAATTGCCCTTGAGAAGGTTGTGGTGAGCTGCCTTCTTGAACAGCTGCAGTCTATGAGGTGTAGGTACACCCACAGTGCTGTTGGGGGGGAGTTCCACAATGTGGACCACAGCTGGATCTCCTCCTTCCCACTCCAAATTCTTCTCTAACCATTTTTTAAACAAAATGGGTTAGCAGCTTTATTAAAATAACGGATAGAGAAGTGTCGTAGACAGATTTTAATTGCTCGTGTGCTAATATTACACAAAACAATTTTTAGGCTCAAGTCATTTTGTATTTATTACAAAGCATTAATGAATTATGGAAGTTCTTGGCATAAGTCCAAAAATCTCAAGTGACGAGTGTTCAAAATCAAATCACAATTTTCCATTGAAATGGTTTCATTTATAAGAGATTCCTCTGCTTTTCCAGCATGTCATAGTGTACCTCAACTTTTGTAATACCCGTGAGGAGCAGAGGGGAGGTCCAATCATAAAACATTAGTGTCTGCTCTCTCAGAAGATGCTGCCTAATTTACCAAGTGTTTTCGACATTTTCCTGTTCAATCACTCAAGGGCGATGCTTCATTAACTTCTAGGGCTTCCAACAAATAACAGTACCACTATTTAAAGCCAACTACACAGCTATAGTTTGAAATACCTTATTTAAACAACTGTTTCTAATTAGGCCAACTCATTTGTACTCCAATATGTATCTTGTAGCAACCAACAGAAGGGCCTAGTTTTACTGTGTTGCATTAATTTCAGAACCTACCTGTTCCAAATTACTTTGTTATACTATTGAAAGCAAGTGAGTTTGTTTAGGTACCAGTATGGATGTATTAGGGTGCTCAGTCTCTGGCATGTTCCTATAGGGAAGCATTAATTTTTCCCATTGTTATTCAACCGGTATCTTATAAATAGGAATGCAGGCTTTCACTCTGTTTATGATATAATCTCATTAACATGCATTCCCAGAAAACATACCATTTCGCTGGCGGGCAGCCTCCGATTTGCGCACCACCCCGTCACCTCGCCACTTCCTCATGCTGGGCACTATATTAAAATGGAACTGTGCGCACACCTCTCAGTGCTTCCATCCCAGGACTGCTGCATAGAAAACATGGCCCCGAAGAGCAAAAAGACTGCAGTCCCCCAATTCAGTGATGTGTCCCTGGAATGTCTTTTGGATGCAGTGGACGCCTGCTGTGAAGCTCTATACCCCCACTCTGGCCGAAGGCCAGCAAGCAAGGTCACCAATCCAGCATGGGAGAAGGTGGCAGAGATGGTCAGCACCAATGCCCTGCAAAAGAGGGCAGCCAGCCAGTGCCAAAAGAAGATGAATGGTTTCATCCATTCCGCCAGGGTAAATCACTCTTCTCATCAATCCCAACTCGCACATTCACAAACCCATCACACATCCGCAGGGATCTCACACCTCAAGGGACAACACCACTAACTCTCACACATACCCTAACGCTCCATCAGGCTCATATGCTCCTGAGCTTGCGCCCTCATCCCGTCCATGGCTCCGTTCACCACACAAACATCCCATGTAGTGCCATGTGTCCTGCACACATTCTCTCCCAAATATTTTTACGCAGGAGAAGCTGGGTCAAAGCAGGGAGAGGTCCCAGACTGGGGGTGGAATGGCCCACATTAGGCCCCTTGCTCACTTTGAGGGGTGTGCCATCACACTGACTGGTGAGGACGTGGACTGTGCCTGCAGCAATGGTGAGTTCAGTGGTGAACTTCCATGTGAGGATCCTGCACCATATCATCCCTCTCTCAACGCAACTGCGAGTGCTCTCTCTCCTGCTTTTGACTCTGCTGCCATGCACTAATTACCTCTACTCCGGTTCACAGAGTGCTCTACCAGTCGACCAACACCCTCAGCCAGCCAGTCCCTCAACTTCAGCGAAGACTCCGCCTCCTCCATTGAAGAGCTGGAAATAAGCAGCCTGGAAGACCCGTCACAGCACTTACCCACACCCTCTACCAGCGCAGAGACACACACCTCAGTGGGACCTAGATTGAGAGCAGACTCGGGTTCTCAATCTGGTGGCTACCGCACGGACACATGTCCGCAGCAAAAGGAGGCAGGTTCAACTGAGCTCCCTGGCACTCAGAGGATTTCTGGGGACTAGGTATTTGTGAGGTCCAAATCAAATGACAAGCCTCTGGATTCAGCCTTCCAACTCATCGTGGAGAGTCAGCAGAAGGTGGGGGAACATCACACAGAGCTGTTGGAAGCCCTCAATAGAGTGGCACACAAGTCAGAGGAGTGTATCCGCCTGCTCTCTGATGAAGTGATGCCTACATGTGCGCACATTGAGATCTCCATGGGAAGGATGGCAGACACATGGAGACCTTGGTCCATCAGAATGTGACGATGTGTGCAGACCTGCACTCCTTCGCAGTAGCCATGGATGTCTTCCTGCAGTGGCAACTTGAGAGGGAAACGGGGCACCTCGACATCCCTCCTTCTCCTCAAGGAGTCAGGCCGGGGCCGTCTGGCCCCGAAAAGAGGAGGACCAGCAGCTGGACACCCCTGGGTCATCCACTCAGAAATCTCAGAGGCTGTCTGCTCCCTCTGAGTCCTCTTTGCCTGTGACACCCCTCAACCTCACCCTCTGTCCCACAGAGGGAGCAGCTGACCCACAGGAGGACAGCCAAAGCAAGCTGGGGCCCCAAAGCCGCAGGTCTCCAGTGGATGCAAGTTGAAGTCATCAGAGGCAACAGGTTCAACCATTGCACAGGCTGTCTCCACACCTGCTGCGGATGTCAGGGCAGCTTTTGTTAGGCCTAGAACTTCTGATCACAAATGGTAGCACGGATGAGCACAATTTGTCACTACATAATCTGAAAATATGTTCAGTGTAACTGAATAATGTGTAATGGTGTCTTGCAGCTTCATTGACAGATTTTGCAAGACCCCCCACTGTATCCACTACCCCACCCACCCTCCCCTCCCCAATAGCAGTTCAGCTACACACAGTCGGCCCAAGAGTGATCCTGGGGAGAGAATTTTGTGTGTGGGGCAAGGCCTTCTGAGCCACATGTAAGCACTCTCCCACGCATGAGAATCCTTCCTCCATCACACCCATCTCAATGTCCTGAGCATTTTCAGTGCTGCCTGCTGGGGTTCTCTTTCAGTTGTCCATCTGAGCCGACCGGCATCTCCACCCACCCACTGATCACACTCCCGTGCAGCACCTGTTCCTGCCCAACATGAGTTCTTTTCACTTTCAGTTTTAGAAACATAGTACTGATAAAATTTGTCTTCAGCTCCCTGTCCTTTCCACTTCCCCAGTCACCCATGCCCTTTCCCACAACACTATCGACCCCCAGCATCACCTTCCACCTCCCCGTTAACTACCAGGCAGAACCCTTTTCTTTCGGGGATGTCCAGACGAACATGCATGTTACCTACATTCCCAAAAATCCCATCCCCATCCATACTGACCTCCCCGACCTCCACCTTCCCATCCCCAGGGTCCGTGTCTGCCTCCAAGTCCCCACCAACCACCCTTGCCGTTCTTTCTACCGCTGCCATTGGACCCTCACCCTCCCACCCTAACGCCCCACTCTGCCCTTTCTTATTTTCACCACTCCCTCCTACCACTCCCACACCCATTTTGCTCCCCAGGAGGCAGTCATCGACTCCACAGAGTGGACTCCACTCCTTGCACATTCACCTGGATATCCCCCCCTTACTCCTTCCTCCACCCTACTCCTTCTGCCTCTCCCTTACTCCTTCCTCCTCCATTACTCTTTCCTCCACCCTTACTTCTTACTCCTCTTGGACTCCTTCCCCCCTCAGAACTACTTCCACCCCCTGATGTCCTGCACCCCCGTCAGAGCTCCTTCCTCCCCCCTGACATCGTGCCCCCTCCCAACTCCTTCCTCCACCTGAAATCCTTGCCCCCCCCCAAACTCCTCCCCCACTCTGAACCCCTACCCTTACACTTTTCTCCCCACCTTACACCTACCTCCCCAGTTTCTATATTCTCCCTCATTACACCCTCCTCCCCCTGAACTCCCTCCCCTTCCCAATCTAATCGACCCTCCTCCCCAGGCACCATCGTTACCCACCCAACCCCACAACCTCACCGCCACCAACACCATCATTCCTTCCCTCCCAAATTCACACCCTCCCGGCACATCGCTTGCCCCCCGCCTTCCACCCTCACATACCCGACACACCTTCCTCTCCCAGTAAAACCCAGACCTTCCTCTCCTGCCCCCACCGATGCACCTTCTTTTCCCAGTCAAATCTACACCTTCCTCTCCACCCCCTCAATGACCATCTATTGCAGACCATGACCAAGACACTGATGTCCTGAAGCAGACCATCAACGGTGACTTTCCACCTTCCATGAGCTGCTTCACAGTGGAGCCACCTCCACGAGAATCCACCCAGCATGCAATGCACATTCCTCAAGGATCCCATTGCTGTCAGGCTCCAGCATCTTTTGCTCCTCAGAGTTAGCGATGTGAGCAAGGCCCTGATGGTAAGCCCCGCCGTGTTCTGCACCAGTGGGTTTTCCCGCCAATGTGGGTGGTAAATTTGATGTGGGGAGATGATTCAAGCAACCTGGGCTTATAATGATATGCAGCTGTATTAAAATGATGTTCCCGAGGTGCAGCAGTGGGAAATGCAGCCCCGCCGTTGACAGGCAGAGCGGACGATTGCAAAATGGTTTCACAATGTTGTGAAACCCTTTTTGGCCTCCCCACCATATTGTCCGTTCACACCTGCCATGATGCCCAATGCTAACAGGCACAGAAAATTCCACCCACTGTAAATCCCTTTTCCAGTGACTGCTGCTGCAGCTTCATGGAGATCTGAATATATGGAGGAAACTACCAATTTATCGTTCTGATTCCCAGCTGCGGAGGAGCTAAACAACACAACCGGTGCAGAACTGGGTAGGAATTCTTGACAGGATGACATTAAAATTATGAAATAAGACAAAAATTGCTTGCTCTTGATTAGCTGTACTATTTTATTTGTGTAACTGATAAGTTGCTACTTCTCATTTGAAATTGGGCTTTCTCACAAGACCTGCAGGTCAACAAATTTCAGTAATTTTTAAGTAATAGTCAAAATTAATGGGTTGGAAAAATAAACTCCTTTTCAAGTGTCATTTCATATCGCATTACTTTAACTGCATGCTGAGGGACATGAAATGACACTAAAACGCCTACATTCCTGAAATATTTGTGCAAATGTGGCAAGAATGAAAATATAAAATTATTAGATTATATATATATATATAGATATATGCTTCATTGAAATGAGCTGTGACTAGAATTAATGACAATAAATAGACAGCAATAAGTGGGCTATTATAATAATAAAATGCCCAGCATTTTGATTCGAGTAAAGTGCACTTATATTTTCACCCAGCATAACCATGTCCTTTTATCTTTCCTAAAGTAAGCAAGTGTTGCCTAATTATTTGCCACTTGATTTTATTCCTAGTCACCCCTTCATGATTCCACACACATAGCTGGGTTGAGAAATAAATTATTGTCAGCATTTTATGAGGTCAAAGGGATTAACTATTCCAGTGCTCCTGTCTGACTCTATAAAAACCAGGATAATCTGCCAAAACAGGTGAGTTTCGGTCAAGCAGGAACTAAACTGTTAAAAATTTCAAATATGAACCCAAACCACCTTGAACTCACCTACTTCTGGTTTTAACGGTAGGAGGACACAGGACAGGTGATCAATCTCCTCTCAGGTGGGGAGATGGTCAATGAAAACTTTTAAGGAGGCTGCATGCCCCCATTAGGTTCTTGCCTAGATTTCTCTGGTCTGGAGAAACCCAACAGGGAGAAGGAGTCGAGACAGTCTAGAATCATGAGGTAAATACCTTTACGGTATTTCTTATGGACCATGAAGAGATAACGTAGTAAAATCTCCCCTAACCTGCACAATCTCCCCAGAACTGCCCCCATCACTGAATGTCTCCTGGAGCTTTCCTTGCCTGATGGGCAGCCAAGTCTGTCAATCAGTCTTGCTTTCAGGCAGGGAACACGGGGAAAAGCATAATCATATATGGTGAGGGTTTAAAGCGCTGTTCAGGGAAATCCACACTCTTGAGTTTTTGAACATACGCACATCCAAATTAGGAGCAGAAGTAGGCCATTGGCCCTTTGAGCCTGCTCTGCCATTTGATAAGATCATGGCTGATCTAAATATGGCCCCAACTCCACTTTCCTGTCCACCCCTCAAAACACTTGACTCCCTTGTCAATCAAGAATCGATCTAACTCAACCTTGAATATATTCAATGACCCAGTCTCCATTGCTCTTTGAAGAAGCAAATCCCATAGGCTATCGAGTCTCTGAGAGAAAGAATTTCTCCTCATCTCTGTCTTAAAAGGGAGACCTCTTATTCTTAAACTATGTCCCCTAGTTCTAGTCTCACCCATAAGTGGAAACATCCTTGCAGCATCCACCCTGTCAATAAGATCACCTCTCATTCTTCTAAGCTCCAGTGGATTCAAGCCCAACTCGTCCAACCTTTCCTCATAAGATAAATCCATCGTCCCAGGAATCATTCGAGTGAACCTTCTCTGAATTGCCTATAATGCAATGCTATCCTTTTTTAAATAAGGAGACTAAAACTTTAAACAATCCTCCAGACATAGCCTCACCATAGCAAAACTTCCCTACTTTTATATTTCATTCCTCTTGCAATAAGCAGCAACATTGCCATTTGCCTTCCTAATCACTTGCTGTACCTGCATACTAACTTCTTGTGATTCAGTACCAGGACACCGCTGTACTTCAGAGTTCTACAATTTCTCACCATTTAAAAAATATTCTGCTTTTCTATTCTTCCTGCCAAAGAGGACAAGTTCACATTTTCTCAAATTATGCAATATCTGCCAAATATTTCCTCAGTCAATTAATCTATCTATATCACTCTGTAGACTCTTTAGGTCCTCTTGACAACTTACTTTCCTACCTATCTACAGATATAGCAACTATACATTCAGTTCCTTCATCCAAGTTATTGACCAAGATTGCAAATAGTTGAGGCCCCAGCACTGACCCCTGTGGCACTCCAGTAGTCACATCCTGCCATTTATCCCTATTTTCTGCTTCCATTTAGCTAACCACTCCTCTATCCTCTATCCATGCTAATATTATTCCCTCTATACCACAAACTATTATTTTTGTAGGAACCTTTGGTGTGGCACCTTATCAAATGCAAATCCAAGTACATTACATCTACAGGTTCCCCTTTACCCACGTTGCTTGTTACTTCCTCAAAGAACTTTAATAAATTAGTCAAACATGATTTCCCTTTCACAAAACGATGTTGACTCTGCCTGATCCCATTATGATTTTCTAAACGTCCTGCTTTAACCTCCTTAATAATAGATTCTAGCATTTTCCTTATGACAGATGTTAGGCTACTAGCCTATAGTTTACTACTTTCTGGCTCCCTCCTTTGTTGAATTGAGGTGTTATATTAGTTATTTTCCAATCTGTTGGGACCTTTCCAGAATCTAGGGAATTTTAGATGATCACAATTAATGTAGCTACTTCTTTTAAGAACATGAATGTAGGCCACCAGGTCCTGGAGATGTTTCAACCTTTAGCTCTAATAGTTTTCCCAGTACCTTTTCCCTGGTTACTGTGATTAAGTTCCTACCTCCCTTTTAGTTCTTATTTTTCAAGAATTTGCGGGAAGCAGTGGTATCACTGAACTAGCAATCCAGAGGCCCATGCTAATGCTTTGGGAACATGGGTTCAAATGCGCCTATGGCAGTTGGTGGAATTTAACACACAATTAATAAAAATCAGGAACTAAAAGCTAGCCTCAATAATGGTGACCATGAAACCATCATCAATTTTGGTAAAAACCCATCTGCTTCACTAATGCCTTTGAGGGAAAGAAATCTGCCATCCTTACCTGGTCTAGCTGACATGTGACTCCCAACCACAGCAACATTGGTTACTCTTAAATGCCCTTGGAAATGGACTGGCAACCCAGTCAGTTGTATCGAACTGTGGCAGAAAAGTCAATAAAGAAAGAAACCTGACAGACCACCTGGGATCGACCGAGGCACTGGAAACAACAATGACTCATCCAACCCTGTCAACCCTGAAAAATCCTCCTTTCTAACACCTGGGGGCTTATGCCAAAATTGGAAGAGCTAACCCACAGATTAATTCATACAACTCTTTTTCAATATTAGATTTTATTTTACTGAAGTGTTGATATTTTCAGAAATGAAACTGGGTGGCACAAAATGTTTGGCATATGGAGATATGACCTCATTTAGGGGTTTTAAACAGTTCCTGCCTTCACATACCTCCTATATATGAGCACGGATCGGCCACAAGATTCATGGAGGATGATGATGAGATGCAGTGAGGATAGTTCTGACATCCTCACCTTGCATCAGTGAACGTTTGACTCCTGTGTTGACATACCCTCAGTGCTCAGACTCATGTCATGGAGACACAGCGGAGGCCCTAATACTCATGAGATTCGAGGTGGATAATGATGACATGCAGTGAGAACAATCCAAAGATCTTCAATAGCCTCTGTAAATGTCTGACTCCCGTCGCGGCAGCTCGCTTGCATTCTGTGATCAGAGTCATATCATGGAGATGCAGCTGTGAAACTTTAAATGCACCTGATTCTTTGTCAACCTTCAGCACTGGACCCCTTCAGGAGCAGTGCGTCACCAGTCACAGATGCTGAAGAGATGGGAGGGGTGCAGCTCCACCTCAAAGATGCTGAGAGAATGACGGAACTCCGTGACACCTGCCCACAACACTCTGGTAGCAATGACAAGCACCATCAAGGTGCAGGCATCACTAATGTGTCCAGTAAGTGTGAAGCCAAACCATCACTTTGGTCTGAAGGTTATTGTAATGACTTGATATACCAGACAGGTTCAACAAGAAACAGATAACTTTATTACAGAGAGCTTTTTAGATGTTGCACGTTTGATCCAGGTCCTCAGCAAGAAGCCCTGACACTCAGACTATCCGCGCTTAGGGCTCATTCGTCAGAGCCTCCAAGAACAGTCACGTGAACCTGATAGGCAATAGGAGAGGCCATACCTTCAGTTTCAATATTTCCTCCCCTTTTAGTTCTTTTACAGTTTCTATTTACAGAGAACATTTGAATATCCAACAACATATACATACATGCAACTCAGGTGATTAAAGAATTAAGTCTCTGAAGTGCTTTCCTTATTTGGTTTAGAGTGATATAGCTCTATCTCTTGAGGTTCTTCTACTGGGTCGACAGGATCAGGAACTGGAGCACCAGATACATCATTAGAAAGTGGCAGTTCAACATTTGGCAATTCTACTGAGACATTGGGCATGTGATTCTAGGTCGATATGCCACCTAGGGATTAATAGTTCGCTATTAATCACAGGCGGAATAGATAGTTGCTGGAATGTCTCTCTATTCCGAACATGGTCCACATGTTTTCGAACAATTTGGTCTTCCACTTCCACCTGGAAGGACAAAGGATCAGTTTCTGAGACAATTATTCCAGAAACCCAACAAGGTCCACTTCCAAAAGTCCGCTCGAAAATGGTTCCTCCTACAGTGAATCTATGAGCTTCGCTATGAATATCGTGATTCACTTTTTGATTATTCTGATTCTTCTCTACCTTCCCCTCAAAGTTTGGAAACACCAGACTTAACCTTGTATGTAGGCGGCATTTCATCAATAATTCAGACAGTGTTGAACCCGTAGTTGAATGAGGCTTCATACGATAATTGAGAAGAAAACGGGAAAGTCGAGATTCTAGAGTACCTTCTGAAAACCTCTTCATTCCTGATGTGAAAGATTGCACAGCTCTCTCAGCTAAACCATTTGATGAGGGATGGTATGGGGCTGTTTTAGTATGTCTAGTTCCATTTAAACTCATGAATCTCTGAAACTCTGCACTGATAAATACTACACCGTTATCAAAAATGACGACTTCCAATAGGCCATATGTCCTAAAACAATGACACACTTTTCGATAGTTGCGCTCAATGTCAGTGATCTAACTTTATGCACATCGATCCATTTAGAATGCACATCTATGATCAATAAATACATGGTACCTAGGAATGGTCTTACATAATCAATATGTAGTCTAACCCAGAGTCGACCAGGCCACTCCCATGGATGCAGTGGAGCTGAACAGGCAACTTCAGTTGTTGCTGACACTGGAGACAGTGCCTGGCCATGCTTTTAATGTCACTGTCTATACCTAGCCACCAAACATAGCTTCACGTAAGTATTTTCATCTTCAATATGCCTGGGTGCGCACTGTGAAGTTCAATAAAGAGTGGTTCTCTTCCTTGCGAAGGGACAACTTTTGATCCCCGCAACAAGATTCCATCTTGACAGCCTAACTCTGTTTTATGGGCTTGGAATAGTCTCATCTCTTCAGACACTGGTGAATTTGACCACCCTTGCAATACAAGTTCTCGGACTTTTGATAAAATTGGATCTCTGTTCATCCAATTTCTAATTTGCTTCACAAACACAGGCAAAGAATCCAAGAAATTCAGCACAAGCACAACTTCTTGTGGCACTGGAACATGTACAATGCTATCTGGTAATGGGAGACAACTGGGTATGTCTGCATTTGTAATATGCAAGCCAGGACAGTGCATAAAGATATACTCATATGCAGATAATATCAAAGCCCAACTTTGAATTCATGCCGATGCAATTGGCGGAGTGGCTTTATCCTCACTGAAAAAATTCATTAATAGTTTATGGTCCAACACAATGATGAAGTGTTGTCCATTGTGGAATTTCTTCACTCCGAATATCACTGATAACCCTTCTTTTCTAGCTGAGAATAACCCTTCTCAGCGGTGGATAGGGTTCTCGAGACATAGCCAATGGGTCTTTCTGATCTATTTTCCATTCTATGTGATGACACAGCTCCCACACCATAAGGAGAGGCATCACATGTTAATACCAATTCTTTCCATGGTTGCAGTGTACCAATAAATATGATGAATGTAAAAGCTTCTTAGCTTTCACAAAGGTTCCTTCCTGTTTTGAATTCCACAACCAACAATGATTCTTTTTAATAACAAGTGCAATGGTGCTGACACTGCTGATACGTTTGACAAGGATCGGCTACAATAATTGATCATACCCAGGAAAAATTTGAGCTTGGTTACACTGGATGGAGAGGACACATCTTTGATTGCCCTAACTTTCTCTTCTAATGGATGCAACCCCATGGCATCCACCCTGTGACCCAGATAAGTAACATCTGGCATTTGGCATGTACATTTCTCGTTCTTAAATCATTGGCTGCCTTCCAAGAATCATCTTTGCACCTCTTTTGGCGGGCCAAGTGTTTGGTCTCAGCTGACCCTGTGATCAGCACAACAGCTAGGTATACTATTACTCAGGGAAGTCCCTGAAATGAGTCTCCATAGTTCTTTGGAAGATTGCACCTGCAGAAGATACTCCAAAGGGTAGGCGAGTATGTTGATTCAGATCCTTGTGCATGTTAATAGTCACATTTCCTCTAGACATGCTATCCATCTCTAATTGTTGGTAAGCATGGCTCATATCCAGTTTTGTAAAGGATTTGCCTCCAGCTAACTTTGCATATAAGTTAAAACAAAAACAGAATTACCTGGAAAAACTCAGCAGGTCTGGCAGCATCAGCGGAGAAGAAAAGAGTTGACATTTTGAGTCCTCATGACCCTTTGACCGAACTCGTTCGGTCGAAGGGTCATGAGGACTCAAAATGTCAACTCTTTTCTTCTCCGCCGATGCTGCCAGACCTGCTGAGTTTTTCCAGGTAATTCTGTTTTTGTTTTGGATTTCCAGCATCCGCAGTTTTTTTGTTTTTATATTTGCATATAAGTTGTCTATCCTTGGGATAGGATATTTATCTAGTTTGGCTGCCTTGTTCATGGTCAATTTATAGTCCCCACACACGTGTACAGTTTGGTCAGGTTTCACCACTGGGACTATGGACATTGCCCATTCTGAAAATTGGATGATACCTAGCTTTTCTAACGGGCACAGTTCTGCATCCACCGTCTCCTTTAAGGTATAAGGCACAGGTCTGGCCTTAAAGAAACAGGGTGTCATCTAAGAATCCACCTATGTTTTTGCTTGCAAGCCTTTTAACTTCCCTAATTTGTCACAAAATACACTGTCAATTTCCTTAGCAGTTCAGGAACTCTCCCTGTTCTCAAGTGAAATATTTCAGACAAGTTGAGCTTGATTTTTTGTAACTAGTCTCGGCCCAGAAGACTAGGTCCTTCACCTGTCACTATGATCAATGGAAGCTGGGCTGTCTGTTGCCTACAAGACACAGGTACTGTGGCAATGCCTTTTACCTGTATGGATCTTCCAGTGATGTCTTCAATTGAGCAGTTGTCCACTCCAGATTCAGTGGCAGTAATAGGTTCGGTTTTTACAGCTGTGACATTATACAGGGAATCGATGTCAGTATCAGCAGCTTCAGGTTCTGTTGTATTATTCAATTCAATCATTTTGGTCTGCTGCTTTATGGGCTGTTTCAGTTTCACCCTGCATTGCTTTGTTATGTGACGTTTCTTATGGCAGTAATGACGTTCTGCCTCCTTGAATCTGCAGGTTTCTGGTCCGTGGTCACCCCCACATCTATAACAGATTAACCTTGGAGTCGCTGCTGAAATGTTTCTACTCGGCCTTTTCGTTTTCCTAATAGCGGACATTGCCTCTCGCCTCGCTGCTGTTTCTCTGGCTTTCAAGCCATGTCCGGCGGTAGGTTTCCGCCCCACATGAAGAACAGCACCACGTTGTATGTGTTGGCTGCTTCCCAGATGGGCCTGCGAAAGCAAGGAGAGATAATTAGTGCATGGCAGGGAACTGCGGAACAGAGGAACTCACTCACAGCATGATTGTCTGATGGATGTTGCACTGCTGGATCCTCAATTGGCTGAGCACCGCCGACCTCACCATCAGCACAAGAATGGTCCAGGTCATCATGGGCCAGCTAGATAGCTCTATTTTCAAAGTCTGTGAGGACCTTGATGTTGGGCATTCCTCCACTAACCTGTGACTTCTCTGTTTTGTTATGTGCCAGCTCATCCTGCACGAAGACAGATGGAAAGAGTATAAGCAGGGCGTCTGCCAGTCCAGAAGATAAGGATGCCTGGCATGTGTGGGTCGTGAGTGGTGCCATGGACGGGATGAGGACATGATCAGCAGGGCAGATGCATGTGTGTTTGAGAGAGTGAATGGTGATGTCCCTTGAACTGGCAGTGAATGAGCTCCCTATGGATGTGTGATGGGTTTGTGAGTGTGTGAGTTGACAGTGATGAGAAGAGTGACTTCCCTGGCAGAAAGGAGGGGATCATTCATCCTCTTTTTCAGGGTGTTGGCACCTCTGCAACCACCTCCCATGCTGGATTTGTCATCTTGCTGGCTGGCCTTTGCCCAGAGCGGGGGTAGGGGACTTCATGGCAGGTCTCCACTGTGTTCAATGAAGAATGCAGGAGGGCATGCCAGGAGCAGCACTAGGCATACCTAAAAATGTGGTGTCAACCTGGTGAAGCTATAATACAGGACTACTTGCGTGCCAAACAGCATAAGCAGCAAGTGATAGACAGAGCTAACAACCAATAGATCAGATCTAAGCTCTGCAGCCCTGCCACATGCAGTCGTGAATTGCGGTGGACAATTAAACAACTCACTGGAGGAGGTGGCTCCACAAATATTCCCATCCTCAATGATGGAGGAGCCCAGCACATCAGTGCAAAAGATAAGGCTGAAGCATTCGCAACAATCTTCAGTCAGAAGTGCCGATTGGATGATCCATCTTGGCCTCCTATGGAGGTCCCCACCATCACAGATGCCAGTCTTCAGCCAATTCAATTCACTCCACATGATATCAAGAAACAGCTGAAGGCACTGGATACTGCAAAGTCTATGGGCCCTGACAACATTCTGGCAATAGTACTGAAGACATGTGCTCCAGAACTTGCCGCACCCTGGCCAAGCCATTCCAGTACAGTTACAACATTGGCATCCACCCAGCTATGTGGAAAATTGCCCAGGTATGTCCTGTACACAAAAAGCAGGACAAATCCAATCCGGCTAATTACTGCCCCATCAGTCTACCTTCGATCATCAGTAAAGTGATGGAAGGGGTCATCAACAGTGCTATCAAGCGGCACTTGCTTAGCAATAACTTGCTCCCTGATGCCCAGTTTGGGTTCCGCCAGGGCCACTCTGCTCCTGACCTAGTTACAGCCTTGGTTCAAACATGGACAAAAGAGCTGAACTCCCGAGATGAGGTGAGAGTGACTGCCCTTGACATCAAAGAAGCATTTGACCAAGTGCGGCATCAAGGAGCCCTAGCAAAATTGCAGTCAATGGGAATCAGGAGGAAAACTCTCTGCTGGTTGGAGTCATACTTAGCCCAAAGGAAGATGGTTGTGGTTGTTGGAGGTCAGTTATCTCAGCTCCAGGACATCATTGCAGGAGTTCCTCAGGGTAGTGTCCCCGGCCCAACCATCTTCAGCTGCTTCATCAATGACCTTCCTTCCATCACAAAGTCAGAAGTGGGGATGTTCACTGATGATTGCACAATGTTCAGCACCATTCGCGACTCCTCAGATACTGAAGCAGTCCATGTCCAAATGCAGTAAGACCTGGACAATGTCCAGGCTTGGGCTGACAAGTCGCAAGTAACATTCATGCCACACAAGTGTCAGGCAATGACCATCTCCAACAAGAGGGAATCCAACTATCACCCCTTAATGTTCAATGGCATTAGCATCACTGAATCCCCCACCATCAACTTCCTGGGGGTTACCATTGATCAGAAACTGAACTGGACTAGCCATATAATTACTGTGGCTGCAAGAGCAGGTCAGATGCTAGGAATCGTGTGACGATTAACTCGCCTCCTGACACCCCATAGCCTGTTCACCACCTACAAGGCACAAGTCAGGAATGTAATAGAACATTCCTCACTTGCCTGGATAGGTGCAGCTCCTACAACACTGAAGAAGCTGGGCACCATCCAGGACAAAGCAGCCTGCTTGATTGGCACCACATCCACAAACATTCACACCCCCCTACCACCGATGCACAGTAGCAACAGTGTGTACCATCTACAAGATGCACTGCAGGAATTCACCAAGGCTCCTTAGACAGCACCTTCCAAACCCGTGACCACTACCATCTAGAAGGACAAGGGTAGCAGATAGATGGGAACACCACCACCTGGAAGTTCCCCTCCAAGTCACTCACCATCCTGACTTGGAAATATATCACCGTTCCTTCACTGTCGCTGGGTCAAAATCCCTGGTACTCCCTTCCTAACAGCACTGTGGACTGCAGTGGTTCAAGAAGGCAGCTCACCACCACCTTCTCAAGGGCAACTAGGGATGGACAATAAATGCTGGCCCAGCCAGTGAAGCCCACATCCTGTGAATGAATAAAAAAAATATAGGAGCCGAGGGAGGCATCGCTAAATCTGGGGGCAGCATGTTTCCTCCCTTTGGCAGCCATGACTTTCCAGCAGCTTTTGATCTCTTAGAGATAGCTCTGTGCAGAGGCACCCTTTAAATATGGCACCAGGATTACTGAAGGCCTGAGGTGACGGCGAGGCAGGCGAATCAGAGGCCGCCCCACCAGCAACCCAGCATGTTTCCCATGATTGCATTATTAATGAGCTGGGACACGCCAAGAATGGGCTGGTATGGCATGAAAACCCACCATTGCAGCCAGCAAGTAAAATGGCTTTATTCACACCAGGTACCGCACTTAGTGCAAAATTGAGAAATTTCCGCCCTATGTTATAAAAGCAGAAAATCCTTGGAACAACTTTCTCTCTACAGATGCTGCCTGACCTGCTGAGTATTTCCAGCAATTTCTGTTTTTATTTCAGCTTTCCATCATCTGCTGTATTTTGCTGTTGTAAACACTTGTGTTGCCGGACTTCTGTGGTGGAGTTTCTGACAGGCATCATTAGCCTAGTTTGAGCAAGTAACTGTGTTTGCCTAGTAATCACCCTTTAAGTTTACTTCCAGTTCTGAAGAGATCAGGAAGCTGGGACTGCCCAGGAATCCTGTGTTCACCTGCAAAGAAAGCTCTTTTTGTGGTTGGATGACTGCTGCACATTGATGGAGAATGTGCCTGGTTGGTCTGCAGGTGCCAGGATTGCCACACACCTACAGTAGATGAGGCCCTGCACCTCTGAGAAGCCAGCCAGTCCTGCAAAACAAAGTGCTGCTCATTATGACCGGTAAAGTCAACATAACGACCTACTTAATGCATCTGTGTGTGGTCAACTGAGAGATCCTGGATATGCCTGCAGCGGAACTGTAATGACTTGACGGAGTGGACAGGTTTCAACAAGGAACAGATAAACTTTATTACAGAGAGCTTTTCAGGTGCTACACGCTCGATCAGGAGTCTCAGCAGGAAGCCCCACCCCCCCACAAGAAGCGGCTAGAGTAGTTGATCATACCCTGGAAGGACTTGAGTTTGGTTGCATTGGATGGTGGAGGTGCATCTTTTATTGCCCAAACTTTCTTGTCAGCCAGATACAAACCCATGATCAACTACTCTAACTGTTTCTTGCCGGACTTATAAACTGCGGTGGCACCATTACACTTGTTGTTAAAAAAGAATCATTGTTGGTTGTGGAATTCAAAACAGAAGGAGCCTTTGTGAAAATAAAGAAACTGCTGCATTTGTTGTGTTTATTGGTACACTATGAACCATTGAAAGAATTGGTATTAACATGTGATGCCTCTCCTTACGGTGTAAGAGCTGTTTTATCACATAGAATGGGAAATGTGACAAAGGTAAGTAACTTCTGGTGCTTGAAATGTGCATTTTTCCTTCTTTAACCGTACGCCAGCTTTCATGAACCTTCTTAGCACCTCCTCCAAGTTGGCCAAGGGTTCAGTCTCAGTTGACCTTGTGGAGAGAAGAACAGAGGCCGGGATTTTCTGGCCTCACCGCAGTGGATGCAGTGAGCCAGCCAAAAGTCCATTGACTTTGGTGGCACCCGTAAATCCCACCAGGGGGCAGATGGGAAGATCCCACCGAGAGTTAATGTTTCGAGTCCAGTATGACTTCTTTGGAACAGTTCCGAAGAAAGCTCATATTAGACTCAAAATGTTAATTCTGTTTTTCTCTCCACAGATGCTGCCAGAGCTGCTGAGTTTTTCCAGCATTTTCTGTTTTTATGTTATATAAGTAATCGTTGGCAACCCGCCGCTTCCAATGGGGTTCTGCGCGCAGCCTAATATGCTTCTGCGAAATACAGAATTCAGCAGGTAGGAGCCAGACCCCTGACCAATTGTCAATTTTGACCATTTCCTCCCCCCATCCCCACTCACATTGGATTCCTGCAAATTAAACTTCAGCCCATTTGTCGCCGTAAAAAACCAAATATCATATTCATAAGAAATGATCAGAATAATGTCCAATAACTTAGAAAAAATGTAAAATGCACAAAATAAACAACGCTTCCGTCATTTAAATGGTGTATGGCCAATTTTATACCCAGACCAGTAAAACTGGGCAGTAGTGGATGACAGCATGAAATGGCTGGACCATGACCCCACCACTGAATATCAGGCCATTGTTTCCAGGATTGTCACTGACCTCATCTTCTCTGGAGATCTTCCCTCCACAGCTTCCAATCTCATAGTCTCCAAAACTCGGACGGCCCGCTTCTACCTCCTACCCAAAATCCACAAACAGGACTGTCCCGGCAGGCTGATCATGTCAGCCTGTTTCTGCCCCATGGAACGCATTTCTTGCTCTCTTGAGTCCATTCTCTCTCCCCTTGTCCAGTCTCTTCCCACCTACATCCGCGATTCCTCTGATGCCCTACATCATATCAACAATTTCCAGTTCTCTGGCCCCAACCTCCTCCTCTTCACCATGGACGTCCAATCCCTCTACACCTCCATAGCCCACCAGGATGGTCTAAGGGCTCTCCGCTTCTTCCTCGAACAGAGGCCCGAACAATCCCCATCCACCACTACTCTCCTCTGTCAGGCTGAACTTGTTCTCTCATTGAACAATTTCTCCTTAAATCTTCCTCCAAATAGAAGGTGTGGCTATGGGTACCCGCTTGGGCCCAGTTATGCCTGTCTCTTTATGGGGTACGTGAAACATTCCTTGTTCCAGTCCTACTCAGGCCCTCTCCCACAACTCTTTCTCCGGTACATCGATGACTGCTTCGGTGCTGTTTCATGCTTTCGTCTGGACCTAGAAAAATTTATAAATTTTGCTTCCAGTTTCCACCCCCATCATTTTCACGTGGTCCATCACTGACACTTCCCTTCATTTCCTTGACCTCTCTGTTTCAATTTCTGGTGATAGATTGTCCACCAATATCCATTACAAGCCTACTGACTCCCACAGCTACCTCAACTACAGCTCCTGACACCCCACTTCCTGTAAGGACTCCATCCCATTCTATCAGTTCCTTCACCTCCATTGCATCTGTTCTGATGATGTCACTTTCCAAAACTGTTCCTCTGGCATGTCTTCCTTCTTCCTTAACCAAGGTTTTCCACTCACGGTGGTTGACAGGGCCCTCAACCGTGTCCGGCCCATCTCCCGCGCATTCGCCCTCACAACTTCCTCTCCCTCCCAGAACCATGATAGGTCCCCTTTGTCCTCAGTTATCACTCCACCAGCCTCCACATTCAAAGGATCATCCTCCGGCATTTCTGCCAACTTCAGCATGATGCCACCACCAAACACATCTTCCCTTCACTCCCCCGGCGGCATTCCACAGGCATTGTTCCCTCTGGGACACCCTGGTCCACTCCTCCATCACCCCCTACACCTCAACCTACTCCCACGGCACCTTCCCTTGCAACACCTGCCCCTTTACTTCCCTTTTCCTCACTGTTCAAGGGCTCAAACACTCCCTTCAAGTGAAGCAGCATTTCACTTGTACTTCCCTCAATTTAGTCTACTGCATTCGTTGCTCCCAATGCGGTTTCTCTACACTGGAGAGACCAAACGTAGACAGGGTGACCGCTTTGTGGAACACCTTCAGTCTGTCCACAAGCATGACCCAGACCTCCCTGTAGCTTGCCATTTCAACACTCCACCCTGCTCTCATGCCCACATGTCCATCCTTGGCCTGCTGCATTGTTCCAGTGAAGCTCAATGCATACTGGAGGGACAGCACCTCATCTTCTGATTAGGCACTTTACAGCCTTCCAGACTGAATAATGAGTTCAACAATCTTAGATCATGAACTCTCTCCTCCATCCCCACCCACTTTCCGATCCGCCCCTTTTTTTCCAATAATTTATATAGATTTTTCTTTTCCCACCTATTTCCATTATTTTTAAATGTATTTCCATCCATTGTTTTATCTCTACCTATTAGCCTATTTCGATCCCTTCCCTTCAACACAGCCCACCCCGACTAGGGCTATCTGTACCTTGCTTGTCCTGCTTTCTACCCTTAATTAGCACATTCCTTAGATAATATCACCACCTTCATCACCTCTTTGTCCTTTTGTCTATGACATCTTTTGGCTATCTCCACCTATCACTGGCCCTCTATCCAGCTCTACTTGTCCCACACCCCCCCCCCTTAAACCAGCTTATATTTCACCTCTTTTCTATTTTTACTTAGTTCTGTTATGAGTCATATAGACTCGAAAAGTTAACTGTGTTCCTCTCCGCAGATGCTGCCAGACCTGCTGAGTTTTTCCAGGTATTTTTATTTTTGTTTTGGATTTCCAGCATCCACAGTTTTTTGCTTTTATACCACTTTGGGAGTAAACTGCTTCTATATGAAACAGGAGCTAGAATTTCAGAAGCTGCCGTATAGGTGCACTCAACACTCCACCCTGCTGTCATGCCCACATGTCTGTCCTTGGCCTGCTCCATTGTTCCAGTGAAGCTCAATGCAAACTGGAGGAACAGCACCTCATCTTCCGACTAGGCACTTTACAGTCTTCCAGATTTAACATTGAGTTCAACAATTTCAGATCATGAACTCCCTCTTCCATCCCCACCCCTTTTCTGATCCTCCTTTTTCCAATAATCTATCATTTTTTTACAAACATTTTTCTTTTCTTTAAGTTTATTTCGATCTATCATTTTATCTCCAGCTTTTAGCCCATTTCGATCCCTTCCCCCCCACCCCACCCCCACTAGGGCCATCTGCCACTTGCTCGTCCTTAATGTCACCATTAGCACATTCCTTAGCTGATATCATCACCGTCAACACCCCTTTTTCCTTTTGGCTATGACATCTTTGGCAATCTCTTCTTTGCCTCCACCTATCACTGGCCCTCTCTCCAGCTCTACCTGTCCCACCCCCCTCAACCAGCTTATATTTCACCTTATTTATCTATTTCCTTAGTTCTGATGAAGTGTCATATGGACTCGAAACATTACTGTTTCCTCTCTGCAGATGCTGTCAGACCTGCTGAGTTTTTCAAGCTATTTTTGTTTTTGCTTCAGATTTCCAGCATCCGCAGTATTTTGCTTTTATTCTAATTTTAGAAGCTGCTTTCTGCCAGCTTGCCCAGGTTATTTAAAAATATGTCACTAAATCAAATCCTGCCAAGCCATAGCTTTACAAACTGGAAGCCACAGAGAGTGATTATTAATTATTCAGTGAAAGATTATAATGATAAAACTGTGCAAGTACAGTGTGGATGAGAAGAACCTCATGTTGGTAGCTGAAGGGTTGACCAGAGGACAAGGCTGAGCTAAGACTGTGCCTGAGTCAGACAAAACGCCTGGGGCCAAGCTATTAGGTACACTCTTCTGTAAGCGGTGAGCCTCCTGTGAGGCATCCAGTGCAGGAACCCAGAGAGGAAATATTGGTCTCTATTACTCAGCTTGCAAGACAAGATAGCTCATAGTAGGAGATCTTATCCGTCTCTCTGTCAAAAATAATACATTTCTGCTCAATGTTGCTTCTGTATATTTTTAAAAGTTTTTGTCATTACCATGCTGATATTCACTTCTGAAGGAGGGCTGTTTCATTAAAAATGTAATAGGCAGAGTGTAGTGCTAATGAAGCATGCTGCAAAAGTGTGCAAGGATTTAACAGTATCCTTGCAGGGAAACCCTGAAGCAAATTTCATGAAGTTGAGTTAATTAATAACGTCATAAAAACCATTAGCGTCTTCTTTTCAGTAGTCTGAGAACACATCCATTAAAAAAAATCATTTAGAAAAACAGCTCTTTAAGATGAAGAAGATGAAAGTGTGCGTAATGCTGAGGGAGATAATCATTTGGGCACTTTTAATCAATGTCCAGTTAGGTTGTAAAGCTAACCATAACGATTAGCGAGAGGAGAAATGACCTATGACCCATAAAATGCTTTCAGTGATTCAGTGTGTGCAAAACACAGCAAAAAATTATAAAATGACATTATAAACTAACAATTTGTATTGATATAGTGGCTTTAAGGCACATCACAGGAATGATATTAAACGAGATTTGACACATTTTGTCAAATTAGTTTTCTTTGCCACTAAGATCCCAAATGTTTAATTTATTGGTTGCGTGCAGGATTTGTGACACTTAACGCGGATTAAGCAGATACAAACTGGCTTTTCAGACAACAGTTCCTGCTCCTTCACTGCTGATTTAGCCTGTCCCTTCTCACCAATACTGATCCTTTCTTAACATATGTTAGACTGCTAGCTGCAGGATTCCCTTGCAGCTACCGATTACATCACATTATGCTGCCATATTGATGTGCTTGAGTGTATGCCTGTGTCAGGATGAGTAAATGCACGAGTGAGATGATGGAATAACATTGGAAAGATGGGCACTGACTCTCAGCCTGGGGAAGAGCTCCAGTTTCACCTTCTCATCTCTTCAATGTTCTCTATTCTTATAGTTGTGGATGTAGCTTTCTTGAATGATGTCTGTGGCCTGACATTTCTGGGGCCTCCCCCTTTCTGCTACTCATCTCTCTTGTTATGACTTATTTTGCCCTGCAAGCTGAGAAATAGGGACCAATTTCTCCTCTTCGGCTCCTGACTAGATGCTGCACAGGGGATTCAATGCTAAGGAAGGAGTATACCTAATATTTCTGCCCTAAGAAATTTGTCCGACTCAGTCTCAGCTCAGACCTCAGTCCTCCAGTCAACCCTTCTGCTGCCATCATGAGAATTCTCCTCATCGACTCTGTACTTTTACAGAGTTATTATTATGATCTTTCAGTGAATGATCACTAATTACCCCTTATGGGTTCCAGTTTGTAAACCTATGGCTTAACAGGATGGACAGATCAAGTATACCCGTTACAGACAATCAATGTTATCAAGTGTAGGAGAAGAGCTGGTAGATTGGAGAGAATGCTGTTAGTAAGGCTTACAAACAATACAATCAGATAGGGCATAGGAACTTTTAGGCAAAAAAAGAGCCAAGTCCATCTAGTTTACCTTCAGCCATTCTGGCAGTCATAGGATACAATATTGAAGTTGTTGACTAATCAAGCTCTACAATTAGCCTACAACAGACCAAAAATGGCACTTTGGACACAACACACTGCTCCTCCCAAGCATGTCATACTTACCACATGTCATGTCTCAAATTACTCAAAGAATCCCATAATTATTCATATTTTGTGTCCAAAAATGTTATTTTCTGACAAAAATCAATCCCATTTTCAATTAAATGAATCAATCCTGCTTCCACTGTTTCCATATGTTCTGTAGATTTAACACTTGCTCTCTGAAATATTAGCCTCAAATTTAATCCCCTCTGGCAGAAATCAATTAAATCAAGGGCGGGGGCTTACCCACTGTCATTCTGTTGCCTTCCTGCCATGTCTTGATTAATACTGCGGATGCGGGAAATCTGAAACGAAATCAAAAAGTGCTGGAAAAACTCAGCAGGTCTGACTGCATCGGTGGAGAGAGAGACAGAGATAACATTTTCAGTCCATATGGTTCTTCTTTAGATCTAAAGGGAGGTAGAGATGTGGTGAAATATTTACTGATTAAGGGGGGTGGCACAGGTGAAGCTGGATAGAAGGCCATCGATAGGTGGAGGCAAAGGAAAGATGGCAAAAGATGTCATAAACAAAAGGTCAAAGAGTTGTGAATGGTGGCGGTACTGGCTAAATGAGGTGCTAATGGTGACATTAAGAAAGCAAAATGTGATAATGGCTGGACCAGGGTAAGCACTCTGGAAAGTGACAGATGGCCCTAGTGGGGATGGGGTAAGGGGAGGGGACTGTGGTAGGAAGAAAGATCGAAAATAGGCTAAAAGCTGGGGATAAAACAATGAATGAAAATGGAAATAAATTCTAAAAATAATAATAATGAAAATGAGTGGGAAAAAAATTAATAAAAATTAAAAATATTAAAATAAATATGGAAAAAAGGGGGATGAAAAAGTGGGGGTGGGGATGGAGGCAATAGTTCATGGTCTTAAGTTGTTGAACTCAATGTTAAGTCTGGAAGGCTGTAAAGTGCCTAGTCGGAAGATGAGGTGCTGTTCCTCCAATTTGCGTTGAGGTTCACTGGAAAATTGCAGCAGGCCAAGGACAGACATGTGAGCATGAGAGCAGGGTGGAGTGTTGAAATGGCAAGTGACAGGAAGGTCTGGGTCATACTTGCAGACAGACCGAAGGTGTTCCACAAAGCGGTCATCCAGTCTGCGTTTGGTCTCTCCAATGTAGAGGAGACCGCATTGGGAGCAGCGAGTGCTGTAGACTAAATTGAGGGAAGTGCAAATGAAGCACTGCTTCACTTGGAAGGAGTGTTTGGGCCCTTGGACGGTGAGGAGGGGGAAGTAAAAGGGGCAGGTGTTGCACCTTCTGCAATTGCATAGGAAAGTGCAGTGGGAGGGGGTTGAGGTGTTGGAGGTGATGGAGGAGTGGCTTCACTTTGAGTTCAACAGCTTCAGACCATGAACTCTCACCTCCATCCTCATCCCCCTTTATCATCCTCCTTTTTTCCATATTC
Organism: Carcharodon carcharias; assembly: GCF_017639515.1. Lineage (NCBI taxonomy): Eukaryota > Metazoa > Chordata > Chondrichthyes > Lamniformes > Lamnidae > Carcharodon > Carcharodon carcharias. Next base: position 54,896,407 of record NC_054477.1, on the reverse strand, counting down.
ATTTTTATTTTTTAAATTTTTATGAATTTTTTTCCTCACTTATTTTCATTATTATTATTTTTTAAATTTATTTCCATTTTCATTCATTGTTTTATCCCCGGTTTTTAGCCTATTTTCGATCTTTCTTCTCACCACCTCCTCTCCCCTTACCTGACCCCACTAGGGCCATCTGTCACTTTCCAGAGTGCTTACCCTGGTCCAGCCATTATCACATTTTGCTTTCTTAATGTCACCATTAGCATCTCCTTTAGCCAGTACTATCACCATTAACAACTCTTTAGCCTTTTGTTTATGACATTTTTGCCATCTCTCCTTTGCCTCCACCTATTGTTGGCCTTCTATCCAGCTTCACCGGTTCCACCCCCGAAACCAAAATATATTTCACCACATCTCTACCTCTCTTTAGATCTGAAGAAGAGTCATACAGACTCAAAACGTTACCTCTGTCTCTCTCTCCACAGATGATGTCAGACCTGCTGAGTTTTTCCAGCATTTTTGTTTTCATGTCTTGATAATGACTTGCTCAGTCGAGCAGGACACCTCAGAAAGGCAAAGGCAAATTCTTTACATATGGAATCAGATTAGAAGGTCATCGAGACCCTATTTGAGTCAGAGGTCTAAGTAGGGCAATAATGACGGTGTCCCCTGTTGTAAAGGTTTATTTGGTGTAATACTAAGGTCTGGAGGCTTGTATGGTTGAATATAAACTGTTTATTGTTAGCCCATAACTATGTACATTTCCAAAGTACTTCCACGCATGGGTGCTGTCTACATGCAGGCTCCTTCCAGAATCAATCACACAGTCTGCTGTCATGTGACTCTACATCATACAGTGGGTAGTATTGTTCTCCAGTCCCACATTAACCCTTGCTCTGCTGAACACCCTTATACTACAATAGCATATTAAAGGCATATACAAATTCCCTTTTATTTTTAAAAGAAAACTTTCCCCCCTTCCAACGAAGTTTAACTATTTACAATACAATCACTATTTGCTATCCCTTATCCCCTCTAAAGTCTTGGACTTTATCAATTCAGATGGTCTTGAGGCTTGACAATTATTCAAGATCTTGTTCTGTCACATTTGAAGGAATGGTAGTCTCAGTTGCTTTGGGTTTGCTTTGTCAGGTTGGCATTGAAATTGTAGTACTCTGTATTTTCAGTACTTGGTTATCTCCATTTGCTTCACTTTTTATGCTCATTTGAGTTGTGTTTCTTTTTATCAACACCCCGTTTGCTTTGTTCGAAAGCCGTGGGCTTGTCCCATTTTTTCCAAAGAAAATGTGCACTCCATTCATTCTTACAGTGGACTTTTTCTGTGGGGCCTGCCATGTTCTTCCTGGACATTGACATTTCAAAAATGGAACCTTCATTTCCACTTGTTGCACAGTGTCAACCGAATATTTGTTTACTGTCTTATTTTCCATCTTTTTGCAAGCTTTTGACCCTTTGCATTCAGCTCATCAACTACTCTGGTGAGTTCAGTTGTCTTTGTTTCAGAGTTATCTGTGAAATCCTTAAACACACTTAACAACTTCACCTGGGCATTCAGTTCTTTTCCGAATCTTTCTTCCATGGCCACTGACTGCTCCTTCAATTCTTTCAATTCACTCGATAGATCATCAATCTGTTTCCTCGAGTTTTCCTTTTCTGCATTTAAAGTCTGGATTTGCTCTTCCATACTGTGCATCTCATCTTTCATGTTCTTCAGATTGGATCAAAGTTCAAGAACTTCATTGACCTTGGTTGTTACTTCCACATTCAACCAACTATTCTGACTCATCAGCAATTCCTTCTCCTGTCCCAGGCATTTTTCATGATACTTAATAGAGATCTCAGATGCTTGAAGTTCATCAAGTTTTACTTGAAGACCTATCTTTGTTGAGCTTGCTTCCACAAGTTTATCATTTAGGCATTTCAAGTCCTGTTTCAAGCGTTCAACTTTCTGCGAGTCACATTCCAGTATCCTCATCAGTTCTTGTTTGGCATGAGCAAACTCCTCTTTCATACTTGAAAGTTATTTCTCTGCATTGATCAGTTTTTCCTTAACAGAGCCTAATTCATGTGTGCTACCAATCAAGCTCACATTCTTGAATTTTACCTCTGCTAGTTTGTTTTGGAGACTCTTCTTGCTTCTTTGTGCGATCTACTACTTTCTCTTGCAACTGCTGTCAACTTTTTCTTGACAGTCTAGGTCCCTGATTTTCATTTCATGTTTATTTCTTTGGAAATATAGGGCAGAATTTTGCCGTCAGCGAGCAGGGGGCCAGACCCGCTCACCAACGTGTAAAATAATGTGGGATGATGTTGGGCGGAACCCCTGACGTCATCCCGCCCCATTTAAATTTTCAGGAAGGCAGAAGCACAGCAAAATCAGCTGTGCACCTGCCGACCTTTCAATGGTCAATTGAGGCCATTGACAGGATCATTTAAACAATTAAAGGACCTGCCCGTCCAACCTTAAGGTTGGCGGTCAGGCCAGGAGCCCCAGCGGGAACTAGAAAAAACATGAAACCTCATCCACGGTAGGATGAGATTTCATGCAGGGTTGTAAAAAGTTTAATAAAGTTTTACTATAATTTATGAACATATCCCATCTCATGTGATATTGTCACATGAGGGGGACATGTTAGGGAATTTTTTTTTCTATTTTTAATATTTTTAAAAGTGTAAGCAATCTCCCTGAGGCAGCACTTAGCCTCAGGGAGATGTGCACTCATTCATGCGCATGCGTGAAAGAGCGCAGTCTCACTTTTGGGGAATCCCCCCTGCCCGCACAGGGAGCGCATAGCACTTCCCGCCGGACGTCACGCTGGGCAGGCCTTAATTGGCCCGCCCACGTAAAATGGTGGCGCAGGCCGCTTCTCCGGCGGGGATTGGCTCCCCACCAGGCAGAGATTGGGTCAGGCCCACCCAACTGACAGGCAGAAAATTCTGCCCATAATATTTTTCCAAGTTTTCTTCCAAACATCCAACCTTTTTCTTCAGCTGTGCAGTCTCTTTCTTGGAGCTCTTGGCTTCCTCCTGAAATGTAAAACATTGCTGAGTCTCCTCCGCCAGCTAATTCTTCAGTTCGTTCAGAGTGACATCAAATTCATTTTGTTTCTCTTCATAACCTTCTAGAGGAACAAACTTTGACTTAGGGGACCCTTGTAATGTATGAAGGTCCTACAACAGGGCTTTCTTTTCTTTGAGAAGCTCAATTACTTCATTTTGAGTCTTTTTGTAATTCAAGAGACTCCTCAAGTTTCTTCTGCTGTTCTTCCATTCTGCTTTTCAAGATAGTTTTCATTTCTTCATGCTGCAAGGTGCTCCTTTTGCATTTGATCTTGGGAAAACCATATGTTCTTTCAACTGTTTATTTTCTTGTTGACCTCTTTCCAATTCACACTGTACTTCAGTACATTGCACTGTCACTACTGATTGTTCCAAAGCTGCCTTTGCTGAAGTAATATTCAACATCTTTTTTAGCTTTTCATGTTTTCCATGGCTACATATTGAATCTTCAAAGAGTCTTTCAGGGTCACAACTTATTTATGTGCCTTTTCTGCCTGCTGTTGTGCCCGGCTATATAGCTGGTTGAATTTTCCCAACTGCCGCTTTGATTTGGCAATGGTGGAATTGAAGGTCATTATTTCCTCCTTTGTTTGTTCAGATCTCGAACAGCATAGTTCATTGAAGATTACAGTCCATCATATGTTTCCAAAAATATATACCTAGCTTGAATCTTGTGCTTCAAGTCTTCCAGTTCAGCTTTGATAGGAACACTTGCTGATTTTATTTCTGCTTTTTCTTTCTCCACCACAGGTCTGTTTCCTTGTTGTTCACTAACGGCTTCTGGTACAGTTCTGGAAACACGCCAGTGTCTTTGAAAAGGAAATAATTTGGGACTTCTGTTTAGAGCTGCCCAAAAAGGTAGATCCTTAGGACTTCAAGAAAGTTCTGTGCCTCTCTGGCACCATTGTGTAGTTTGTTCATGTGCTGTCTTTTTCCTTTTCATCACTTTGCTGGGGCCTCTCTTTGTCTCTTTTTAAGCTCTGGTCCTCAATTTGAAGATTGAAACGTTCATCAAAGGCATTTAATATTTAATTGAAGCTGGTTGAGAACTTATCAATGCACTTCATTAGGATTACTTTGTCAGCAAGTTCATCAAATGAGTGTAAAAATATATTAATCTGGACTTCTTCAGATTTTGTACCTAGACCTGATGCACTCTGATAATTTAAAAATGTCCTTCTCCAGGACACCCAATTGTTTGTTAGGCTTAGCCCTGGAATGACGCCAAACTGACCTGGTAAGTTGCATTTTTGCTCCATGGTCATTTAATATTTTTCTGTAGTTACAGCTTTAAATGTTTTTGCTCTTTTAAGAATGTCTATGCAGAAACTGTTCTTTTTTCCTCTCTCTTCTTCCTGTGGTTGTCAGTTTTGGGAGGCTCCAGTTGCTTCAACAGGACTGTTTTTTTCTCAACGCACAAAAAAAAATCTCTAAACCTAATCATGCTTGTCAACAATTCACTCCTCTGAGCCATGAAGATCAATTTCAAGTCAATTTTTTTGTTTACCCTGCCTACCATTTTGTAATCTTTTTTACTTCAGACCAGCTCGGCCACCACATATGGCGCTGGCTGGGGCTCTTGCTGCAGCTTTCTTGCAGCTGCACTCTAGATGTGCTAATCTTGATAGCTGCCTATTTTAAAAGGTAAGTTCAGCTTTTTCACTGTATTTTGCTCACCCTTCTTGTGATTTGGCCAGGTTCCTTGACTCTGCCTTTGATCAGGTCTGGCAATGGACCTCCATATGCCCTGGTGGAGTCCTTCAGTCTCCACGTCTGTGATGGAGCTTTTAATTTAGGCAATCTCCAACTGTGTCTTCAATTTCTTTTTAGGTGATCTCCAACCATGTCTTCAATTTAGGTGCACTTCTCTCAGGTCAGGCTTCACTTTCTTTAGTTTTTCATGTTTTGAGAATCAAGGTTCCTTCTTCAGATTCTCTGGGATTTCAGGCTCCATCCTGCACTGCCACCGTGTTGTAAAGGTTCATTTGGTGTCTCACTATGAGGCTTGGAGGCTTGTATAGTTGAACGTAAATCATTTATTATTAACCCATATCTATATACATATCCAAGGTACTGCCACGCATGGGTGCTGTCCCATGCAGGCTTCTTCCAGACTCAATCACACAGTCTACTGTCAAATGACTCTCTACATCGCACCACGGGCAGTACTGTTCTCCAGTCCCACATTAACCCTTAATCTGCCAAGCACCCTTATTATACTACAATGGCATGCTGCTATCCCTTAAAGGCATAGACAACACCTTGTCAGGTCAATTCTGTCAGGAGGGAGTTTGTGGGCCATATGGCTCAGGCAGGTAAGGTTCTTTATCTTAAATTTAGGGTGTCGGTTGGGGGTAGTTAAAGCCCAGGTCAGGGGTCCAATATCATCCCATCTACTTCCGGATTTAATCCAGGTGAGTTTTCAGGCAAATGGGTAACCTTCATGGAGCTGTCAGGTAAGAAATTAAAATATTCAAGGAGACAATTAACTGAGGATTTAACCCAGCATTTTGACTTTACCAGTCAGCACACAGGTTTCCAAAGCTGTGTGGAATTCACCAGGGTCAGCTAGAGTGCAAGAGCTCAGTTGGGAGTGCTTCTTCATTGGCAAGCTGGGAAGCTTTCAAACAATGAACCGAACAGCTGAAGCCATGTCTTGCTGCAGCACTGCTTCTAAGAGTATGCTTCCACTGTTTGACAAGTGATTTTCAACTTCCTGGAAGTCAGTTCATCTGTCTTGGACTTCGCTCACCTTGACCTGCACTTCCCTGCTGTCAACATTCAGCGTAGTATGGGAGCAGCTCATGAAGTTCTACCTTGGACCTCTGATGAGGAACAGGGGGAGCAGCACTACCACCACCAACAGCAGCAACAGGAACAACACCAGCAGCAGCACCAGCTGCTTTCTCCTCAGCCACATACTGTTCCACAGGGCAGAGGGATGGACGCAGAGATCCAGCTCCAAGGAGGAGAGATCCCCCAACACAGGGTCCACAGGCGGGGGATCAGCTCTCTCGACATGTGAACGCTAGTGCCTGAAGAGGCTCAAGTTCTGATGGCAGATCATGGCTGACATAAGACCTCCTTCCCAGTGGACCAGGTGGGCACCCATTGCTAGGAGTTTTCAATGGGCCTGTCACTGGCGGGCCCTGCTAAAGGATTAATATCTTTAGTTAGGAACAAAGCAACAATCTATATCCAGCTGACTACATTGTTTGTCCTTGAATATTATCGTTGGCAAGTAAGGATGAGCTATGAAAATCAACTTTGACTTAAAACAGACAACTGACTGAACTGAAATGCATTGAGAAAGCCAATTACTGTTGTCCTGATTAGAAGAGTTCAACTAAGAGATATGCTGTTGCATGAAAGCCTTTAGAACGGGATTCTAAAGGGATGTGGAGGCAGAAGGAATAGTGGATGGAATATAAGTGAGGCCTATTAAAAATTAAATTCATCCAAAAATGGCAGTTCACTCTGATTTGCCTGCAGCTAAACTTCAACTTGTTCAATTTTCATTTTTGTTCCTCAGGGATCCAGGGCCAGGACAGCTCAACATCCTGCTTTGAGTCAGGCCATCCTAATGTCACAAATATAAATCATTAATGGGGAGGGAGAAGAAAGCACAAAGCTTTTTTCTCTCCTCTTTTATTTCTCTTGGCACAACCTGTAAGCTGGCCATCTTTCCCTCAGGCCGTTCTACTAATTCTATTATGAATATAACAGCCTGAGGGGGTCTCCCAATAATTTTTCTTGCATGGCTGAGATCATGAACTTACAATAAGAGGATTCAGAAACTCCATTCCAAAGCCCGCCATCCACAGGCCAGGACATTGAGGTCGGCGAGCAGGGGGGCGGGCTCACTCGCCAACATGTAACATGACGTTGATGTTGTTGGGCAGAACTCCCAACGTCATCCCATGTCATTTCAATTTTCAGGTGGGCGGGGGCATAGCCGAGTCAGCTGTGCACCCGTCGACCTGTCAATGGCCTACTGAGGCCATTTAAAAACTAATTGAAGTAATTAATGGACCTGCCATCCAACCTTAAGTTGCATTAACTGAACAGGCCAAGAGCCCTGGCGGGCTTCAGAAAAAATATGAAAGGGTATCATGAGGATTTTTTAAAATGTAATAAAAGTTTGAATAATAGTGATGGAGATGTCCCAACTCATGTGACATGAGGGGACATGTCAGGGAAATTTTATTTTTGTCCATTGACCATTTTTGAATTTGACTTCGATCTCCCTGAGGCAGCACTTAGCCTCAAGGGGATGAGTGTGCTCTTTTGCGCGCATGCGTGAAAGAGAGTACTCTTGGCTTAGGGAATCCACCCTCGCCCGGACAGGGAGCGCATAGCACTTCCTGGCGGACCATCACGCTGGGAGGGCCTTAATTGGCCCGCCCATGTAAAATCGGAGGCGCGCATGGACATGCCCGCTCCTGCACTTCCATCCCCCCCACCCCTCCCATCACCACCCCTCCCCGACCGGGGGGAAAATTCTTCCCATAGTGTACCATATGGACTCTGAACACCTCATACCAGCAGGCAGGCACCATTGACTACTACAAAATAAAGCAACACGGCAGTCCAGCCAGAGGTGATTTTTAACATACAACTTGAACAGTTTGCAAAGGTTAAAGGACAAAGTAAAGTTTCATGTTCACAATAAAGTGGAGTTGGGATAAGGATTGCATGGAGTAATTACTATTTTAGAGAAATGTTTTGATAAGCTTTTGTGTGTTTCCTTTGTCTATATTTGCTGAAGATTACCTAATCTCCATTTCTAAAGTTCTATTCAACTTGCCTATTTTTCTTGATTTACACTGCAGTAAGAGGAATTCTCTAGATGATTGTAAAATTGTGTTACAGATAATTTTATTGCCATTTTATGTCTACTCTGCCCTTTACAATGCTTTTGTATTCACCATTGAAAATTGTAGCTTTTTGTCCATTTGTTGGAGCACCCAAGAAACAAAAAGAGCTTAGAAACTTTTCAACCACATCTGCCACTGCTATTGCTGTTAAAACTTTGCCCTTTGTTTCAAAATACATCAATAACATTTTTGAAGCACTCTCTCACAAGATGATTTGATATTGATTTTTTTCTCCCTTCAGGAAATCTTCACATGTCATGACCTTCTTTTATTTTGATATTGTTTATCTTTTGGCTCAAGGACCCAGCACAGTGCAAGCTCATGGAAAGCACTTTGAAGTCAATTCAAACACTGGCAGAATGCTATTTTCTGCGGATGAGAACGAAGTGGTGGTCGGCGCTGATAGACTTCGAGTCACAGGTATCGAATGTTACAAACTGCTCACATCAAGAAGACAAGGTAGTAGGCATGCAACTTAAGTCAGCTACTTAAAACTCTGAACTCTGAACTCTGAAGTAAATGCCATGGACAGTAGGAAAATCCACTGGAAATGTTCACATGGCCAATCCGACCCCAAGAAAGAAAGAATGTGTATGTGTGTGTGCGCATGTGTGTGTGTTTTTACTCAGGGGTTTACCACCTTCTTCTATCACTGCGCACTCTGTTTCCTGCACTCACTAAAATCAGGACATCTGTAACATTGCACCCCCCTCCTAAGTAGAGTGATGCAAAATTGAACAATTTCAATGCCACAATTTAAGGTTAGTTTCTAACAATAATTTCAGAGTTAAACTCTGGCACAAGTTTAACTGCTAGAGTTTTAGAATAGAGAGGAAGGGAACTTCTTTTACATAGAGAGTAGTGAGGCTGTGGAATTCAATTTGATGCTCCATCGTTGAATACATTTAAGGTTGGAATGGACAGATTTTTGGACTCTCAGGAAATCAAGGGTTCATGGGAACAGGCGAGAAAGTGTACTTGAAGCTGCAGATGAGCCATGATAATATTCACTGGGAAAGCAGACCCAACAGGCCATGTGGTCTACCTCCGCTCCTAATTCTAGTGTTTATGGCCCGAATCTTCGGCTCAGCAAGCTGGGGTGGGGCCCACTTGCCAAGGTGTAAAATGCCGTGCGGTGACATCGGGCGGGCGTCCTGATTTCACCACATGTCATTTAGATTCTCAGTTTGGCGGGTGCGCAGCCGAGTCAGCTGTGTGCCCGCCGAACTATCAAAGGCCTATTAAGGCCATTTAAATATCAGTTAAACTAATAAACTGAGCTGCCCGTCCAACCTTAAGGTTGGCAGGCAGGCAAAAAGCCCAGGCGGGATGAGGTTTCATGAAGGGTTTATTAATTCAATAAATTTTTTCATTAATGTTCATTGACATGTCTCAGCTCATGTGACACTGTCACATGAGGGAACGTATCTTAAAATTTTTTCCTTTCTTTATTAAAGTTTTGGGAGTTTTAACTAATCTCCCGAGACAGCTCTGTGCCTCAGGGAAATTTCTGTGCTCTTTTGCGCTGAGCGGGCCTTAATTGGCCCACCCAGGTAAAATGGTGGCACGGACCCCGCCCCGCACAAACCCCGCCCGCCCCCGATGGGGGGAAAATTCTCCCCTTTGTGTTCTTGTGGTGAGTAGATGAGGCAAATTCTTTGGCCCAAAACACCCAAGGAACTATTTCCCCTCCCAGCACCATAACTTCATTGAATGTATGGCAGGAACTCAGTTTACATAATGACATTACCCTAGATTCTGTTGTAAAGATGAAAGAGAGGACATTATCATACTGCTTCACATAAGCTAAATGTATGTCAGCTTCAAAGACTTGCTGATCTTAGTACTCTCGCCAGTGACAATGGAGATTAAATGAATTGCTAAGAATTTGAACATCTTCCAGTCATGTTATATGTTGATTTGAGCTCCATTCACTCCAGCAGAATGTGAAAATACAAAGTGTTTCTATAGATTTTTGCACTAAATGGTGTAATACCGTACAGTCGTGGGGAAGGATGTCCCAGGTTAGATCCTTAGGCTATGCAGTGTCAGCTTGTATCATCCAGGACAGTGATTGGAGCAAAATAATTGGGATCAGTGCTCCTGAGCTATGGGAAAGAAAAGAACACTATCCATTAGGGTCCATACTCTAGATCAACATCAAATAACCATTGCCTATCTTAAATGGATCTGGCCATGCCTCATGATCAAATAGCCTGCCAACTTTATTCAGCAGGTCTGGCAGCATCTGCGGAGAGGAACAGCACCTCATCTTCCAACTAGGCACTTTACAGCCTTCCGGACTGAATATTGAGTTCAACAGTTTTAGATCATGAACTCTCTCCTCCATCCACACCTCCCTTCCGATCCCCCCCTTTTTTTCCAATAATTTATATAGATTTTTCTTTTCCCGCCTATTTCCATTATTTTTAAATGTATTTCCATCCATTGTTTTATCTCTACCTTTTAGCCTTTTTCGAGTCCTTCACCCCACCCCACCCTCACTAGAGCTATCTGTACCTTGCTAGTCCTGCTTTCTACTCTTAATTAGCACATTCCTCAGATAATATCACCACCTTCAACACCTCTTTGACCTTTTGTCTGTGACATCTTTTGGTTATCTCCACCTATCACTGGCCCTCTATCCAGCTCTACTTGTCCCACCCCACCTTAAACCAGTTTATATTTCACCTCTCTTCTATTTTTACTTAGTTCTGTTGAAGAGTCATACGGACTCGAAACGTTAACTGTGTTCCTCTCCGCAGTTGCTGTCATAACTGCTGAATATTTCCAGGTATTTTTATTTTTGTTTTGGATTTCCAGCATCCGCAGTTTTTTGCTTTTATTTTTTCCAACTTTTATTGTCCAGCTTATGCATGAAGAATGATTCTTGAGCGAACTATGGCAGTTGATACCATACTCCATGCAAGTAAATGCCATTAGGAGACCCCTTACAAAGAGGCACTACTTTATCCTTCTGAGGGGCTTTAGTACACCCCACCTCGCCCAGTCTCCAGGAGTAGCAAGTTGCCTAGATGCAGGTGGATTGACAGACATTACAAACAAGAGGGAAAGAATGCTGATGATGTAAAGATTTTCTTTTAATTTCTAAAATGTAACGCTTGCTATAATTGAAGGTTATTATAGTAATGGAGTTATTTCTTTGTTCTAATATTTGCACTCCTGTAGTATTATATTTTTATTCAGCATCATGATAAGCAGCATGCAAGCCCAGGGAGTTATAACATTTCCTAAGCCCACGGGCACTTTTAAAGTTAAGAGACAAGGCAAAATTGTAACGATGTATATCAAGCAAAAGTGAGCTCCATATATTTTGCTCTCATTTTTTTTAAATTAAATGTTCAATAAATTAAGCAGGATGAAGTTGATGCTTAACAATATTAACAGCAGAACTAGGTCAACAAAGTCTTAAGTAAAATTGCAGAACAATCATCAATTTTGTTGAAACCTGCACTAAAAGGACAGACATCAGGAAAGTAAACATATTTGCTAAGTTTCAAAATTGCAAGCTTTAAATAGGCAATACATGGCCCCAGACTGTATTAATTGTAAGAGGCATTTCTCAGGAATTATTAGTAAAATAGAATGTTCCCTTGCAAATAACCTTGAGCATAATTCCATACAGTTCACAGCTGAGTACCAAGTGAAGTGGGTTGATGCATACTGTCCAAGGTGACCTAGTAAAGTTCCAGATTCAAAATATCTGCTACAAGAAAACTTTATGAAAAAAGTCACATCCAAAGACTAGCTTTTGCCAAATTTTTTTTCATATTATCAGCCCGATAGGTTTGTATTATTATTAGAATGGTCAGTGTTTCGACTGGGAAGCTGAGTTTGTGTAGAACTTTATCAAATTCTGTATATCAGGCAAAAGATCCTCTCTGATGCTGAATTGAAGCTTAACTTCCTGCCTTGGTATATGATGGACAGGAGCTACCCAGGTAGGGCTGAATTCAATGTCCACTGTAGTGCCCACATCTATCAACCAGGAAGCTGCTGGCAACTCCACTGTCATTTCCAGAGTTCCGATGGGAATATCTATCAGACAGCCTATTGCCTGCAGTCAGCATCCCAGGGCTTTAAAGGCAAAGATCCCAATTCCAAGAGTTGCCAGCCAATAAGGGAGCTGGTAACTCCTCAATCCTAGCAGTGCCACTAGGAATGGCGACCAGTGCTGGGACTATAGCAGACACTGGTGAAGCAGCAACGATGGAGAACCCTAAAGAGAGGTGATTGGGGTGGGTTTGCAGGGCCAGTACGGCAGGCCCCATCAGGGGGTAGGGAATGTTGCTGATGAGGGCAGGCAGGGGGGCTCTTTCAATGGTGGCAGCCCTGGCCACAGGCAGGGCCTCCATGGGGCACAGGATGCCTGATCATGAGGGTCCCATCCCTGCGCCCGCAGGGTGAATGTCAGGGCATAGCTGGGGGGGTCTTCCCACATGGCCCCCTGCAGCTGGAAGAGTCCACTTAAAGGCCTCAATTGACCCAGGTGGCTGGAAGGCTGACCTCAATCTTCCATCCCCTGACTTAATCAGGATAGGGGGGAGTCATGAAGATGATGGGCTCTCCACCCCAAATCCTTCCCCACCCAATTAAATGGCCCCCAGCATCACATGACTCTGTTGGAGGTGGTGGGGGGGAGCAGTGGTGGATGTGGGGGAATTAAATTCTGCCCATTGTTATGCATTTAATATTTAACAGTTTTTAAGTATATTTGGTGAGCGAAGAATGTAGGCCCAATTTTAACCAGGCCACTATGAGAATGACTTTGGGCAGAGTAAAAGTAGCAGTTGTATACTTGGTGCACCGTTCCCAACACGCTTGCCATCTTTTGGGAGAAATGTCCACTACAGGTAGGCAGGAGCTGCATGAATACATTCAAATTACATGAAATTCAGTGTTTTACAATGCAATTAAGACCCCAGTTAATTAAATATCATGGAGTACCACCCAGTGTCTGCCCCCCCAGCCCCCGCCAGTAAAAATAGCAGGATTGGTGTCTCAGCTGTACTGCTATCTCACATAACAGACTGGCTGGCATGACGTCTGCCGTCTCAATTCCTCTGCTCCCCTCACTTACTCTAACCTGTCTGCCTCTGAACTTGCTGCATTCTGTTTTCTCAGGTCTAAACCTGACTTTGTCAGCAAACCTGCTGACAAGGAGGGATGCTGTTGTTGTCTGGCGAACTGACATCTACCTCGCAGAGGCTGAGTGCCAACTCTCCGACTCTTCTTCCTACTTTTCCCTGGATCATAGCCCCACCACCGAACATAAAGCCATTGTTTCCAGAATAGTCATTGACCTCAACCCCTCTGATGATCGTTCCTCCATGGCTCCCTACCTCATAGATGTTCAACCTACACAGCTCACTTCTATATCCTTCCCAAGATCCATAAACAGGACTGCCCTGGTAGACCTATTGTTTCAGCCTATCCCTGCCCCATTGTACGAATTTTTTCCTACCTTGATGTTACTTTTTCTCCCCTTATCCAGTCTCTTCCTACCTATATCCATGACTCTTCCAATGCCCTTTGTCACTTTAAAAGTTTCCAACTTCTGTTGGAAGTTTCCTAATCATCTCCTCTTTCCCATGGATGTTGTCTCTAGAACTCCATCCCCAATTAAGGTTGCCTGAGAGCTCTCTGCTTCTTTCTCGAATGGAGGCCCAACCAGTCCCCATCCACCACCATCCTTCTCCACCTGGCTGAGATTCTTGTCACCCTGAACTACTTCTCCTTCAAGTCCACTCAATTCCTGCAAAGAAAAGGTGTTGCCACATGGGCCCCAAGCTATGCCTGCCTTTTTGTGGGATATGCTGAACATTTATTGTTTCAGTCTTATTCAGGCCCCCTTCCTCAACTCTTTACCCAGTAAATTGATGACTATTTGTGCTGGGTCCTACTTTCTCCCAGAATTAGAAATCTTCATCAACTTTACTTTCAATTTCTTTTGGTTTCCCATGGTCCATCTCCAACCTTTCCCTTCCTTGACTGTTTCCATTTCTGACAATCGATTATCAACTAATATCATTATAAGCCGACTGACTCCCCCAGCTACCCCAACTACACTTTCTCACACTCTACACCATTTAAGGACTCTTTTCCATTCTCCCGCTTCCTCCATTTCTGTTGCATCTGTTCTCATGATACAACCTTCCACAACAGCATTTTTGAGATGTCTTCTTTTTTCCTCAAACGAAAATCCTCCCCCACCATGGTTGACAGGGACCTCGGCCATGTCTACCGTGTTTCCCATACTTCTGCAGTCACCCCTTCTCCTCCCTCCCAGAACCATGATACGGTTCCCCTTGTCCTTACCTTCCACCCCTACTGCCTCCGTATTCAACAGGTCATTTCTGCCATGATCAGTGTGACACCAACATCAAGCACATCTTCTCCTCCCCTCCCCTTTCAACATTCTGAAGGGAACATTTCCTCCGAGGTGCCCTGGTCCGGTCTAGATTCTCCAAAACCCCATCCGATTCCCACACTACCTTTCCATGCAATCGCAGGAGGTGTAACACCTGCTCTTTTACCTCTTCTCTCCTCACTGTCCAAGACCCCAAACACTTCTTCCAGGTGAATCAGCGATATATGTATATTGCTATGCACTTATTGCAATCTTGCCTATTGTATTTGCTGCTCACAAGTGGATGACCCCTTTTCAGAACGCTGGCATTCTGTCCTCAAGCTTCCAGCAGCCCATCATTTTAATTCCACTGTGTCTCCTGCCAATGCAAGGTGGCCACCGATACCTGTCAATGCATGCGCACTTGGCCATGGATGCACAGAATCCTATGTTGCCATTTGCAGAAGACACAACAGTGCCAGTTGGAAACCATTCACCCAGTTTCTGAGCCCCACAGAGGGTGGGCAGTGGGGCTATGCTGCTATGACAAAATGGCTTATTGGAGGAAAGGTGTCTTCCCAAAAGAATGGGGAAAAAAATGAAAAGAAAAATGTTAAGGAAATCAAATGGGATAAAGAAAACTGTGGGATCCCAGAGAGATTCTGCTGCCTGCAGTGCAATTCCAGGGCCAGTGATCAAGGCGCATGTGCCCAGCATAGCATTGGAAGCAAATGCAGCTTTTTAATTCTCCACCTTGCTCTCAGGCTGATATCTCTGTCCTCGGCCTGCTGCAATGTTCCAGGTGAGGCGCCAGTAAGCTTGAGGAACAGCACCTCATCTTTCAATTAGCCACTTCTCGACTCAACATTGAGTTCAACAATTTAAAAAAACTTTCCTCCATTGTATTTCCTTTGCTTGTTTCATTCTCCAGTTTGGCCTTGGAGGACTAACTTTTCTTTCATTCAATCTCTCCTGTCTTCCGTCCTATCACAGACCTTCCTTTTGTCCTTGTCCTACCCACCCCTTGCTCAAAACCTCTCTGACTTTTCCCAGTACTGATGAAAGATCACGGACCTGAAACATTAACTCTGTTTTTCTCTCTTTATTGATGCTGCCTAACCTGAGGATTTTTTCCCAGCATTTTCTGTTCTTATTTCCAGCATCTGTAGTATTTTGCCTTTAGACTGGATGGCACTTTGAGTTAAAATGTTGAACCTTGACCTCTGAGACCTGATTCAAATCTAGCCAAGATTATTAGGGTGAAGGTTTCCTCTGTTTAACTGATAAGAGTCCAGTGTCAAATAATCAGGATAGTTTCAACCTTGTTTCAAACAGATGGCAGGGAGAATTTATGTAGAGATAGCCAAGAAGATACTAAGGTGCTTTTCCCTGCCCTATAATCAGCCTACGAAGATTTTATGTTGACAGCAGGTGAAATAAGTTAAAGTGCTTCGTTCCCCATGCTGACATCTCCACTAAAACAAATTTCAACTTCACCATTAGATTTTATTTTGTTACTGCTGATACTAAGATAAAGCGAACATGATGTAATTGTATTACAGTACTATATTTATTGTTCTACTCTTGATGTTCTGGTCAACAACAGTTAGTTTAAATATAGTACAGTAAAAATACATTTTTAGGGCCATCCTAAGATAATTTTGTCTAAGAATGACTTATTGAAATGGTAAAAATATTTACATAGGACACAGGTCCTTTATTATGGGAGAGATATTTTACTGATCTCAAAAGTACTGCTATCTTGTGATAATCCTTCCCCTAGTGTAAGTCATGGCCCAATACTTCCTATCATGAAAAGTAATTTGCTGCCCTTATGTTAAAAAACATTAGATCTTCTTGAAACTATAACATTACTTTTACATTCCACAGCACTATTGTCAAAGATAAAAAAAAACTGCACGTGCGCAAATTTGTGAAGTTGTGATAACTCAGCCACTCTGAAAGGTCGATTGCTCGTTGCTGGATTTTATTGCATGCTGAGCATTCAACCCAGCCATGGCTTCATCTTGTGGATGCAGCATTTATATTTGCTGCTATGGCACTGCTTTCTCCAGAGATACAGCAAAAAAAATCTCTTCATGCAGCACATGATACCTCTAGAGGCAGCAATGCCACTTCATTTACTTTATAGTGCTGTTGCTGAAGCAGTGCCCAAAGTTAAAGAATGCATAAAATAGTCTATTGTTTATGACTGTTCAGGAAGTCTGTAGTAAGCCTAAAAATGTAAGTTTCTTGACGAAGTATTATAGTCCATGGTGCAGCTCATCGGTGTGGCGACTATTCGCTTTTTCTAGCTTTCCTAAGGAAACATTATAACAACAGATATAACATTATAACAATGTATAGACTGGGTGTGCACATTGATATCACTGGTCTGTTCAAGATGGGCCCTGCTGATTGAAAGGTATGCTCCATGACTACATCAAGAAAGGAAAATGTTTATTCGAAGTAACTAGTACAAGCTGCTTTTCCTGAAATTACTATACTTAATCGAATTTGGGGAACCAAAACATCACATGTTATTACGATGAATCAACTGCACTATTTGTCTCCTGACAAACTCAGGTTTTCAGATTATGTATTACACATTGATGAAATTAATTTTCCATTATAGTTTTGGCCTCAAATCGACATATAATATGCATAATTGTAAATTACTTATTTTAGTAGAAGTAGTCTCTATTAAAAGGTTAAATACAAAATATCAGTTAATTTAGCTCAGTGTTTTGTGATGGGAAAATTAAAATGGTAATGAGTAAAAATGCAGCAGATCAGCATTTATTTCAGCTTCAGTGACCAGAAAATGGAGTAAACATTAAATTCATTATTATTGCTTGATTAAATTAATTCACTCCACATGTATCAAAAGTTATGTTTTCATTACTTTTCGCCTCTTCCATTGATGTGCAAAATGTGTGTAAGGATATGTTTAAAAATTAGACAGTTTCTCCCCTGTGCAATTTCCAGCTCGTCGCACAGGCAACACGTGCAGGTGGCTAGCTGACATTTTCACAAACCTCACCCAAGGGTGGAATAAGAAGGGTCAGCAACATTGCCAGAGTAGTCAGGAGTTTTGGAGATAGTTTGCTGCTGGTTGCTTATTGGTACTTGGCAGCCTCATTTCCGTTTGGGCCTTCATTCTTCGTATTTCCAGGCTTCATTTCAGAACTCATTGCTGCCTACAAGGCCCTCAGAGGATTCAGACTATGTGGATCCTTCCAGGTGTCAGACAGCCTTCCCTTACCCTGGTAATGGGGATTGTGGTCTCCGCTGATGGCACCTCCTCTAAGGGGGAAGAGAGGCGCAGAAGGGAGAGGAGGCCACGTGTCCTTATGCAGCTTCCAGGGAGGGACTTGTGAAAGGAGAGGCACAGGCACAAGGGATGCAGGGCCCACAGGTAGTCCAAAGCAAAAGGGGCTGCAGAAAATGCCACTATCCTGTTGCCAGGGTTTACAGGCAGCGATGCAGCTACCTCAATATGCCTGAGGTGCAATGCCGAAGGAGGGTCAGCCTTTCAAGGGACAGCATGACCTCCATTTGCCAGATGACTGGGCCCTGAGATCAGCTCATATATGGGTGGACATCCCATGCCAGTAGCTCCAAAGGTCACAGTGGCCCTCAACTTCTATGCCTCTGGCTCTTTCCAGGGGTCAGTGGGGGATCCGTGTGGAGTCTCCCACTCAGCTGTCCACAGTTGCATCAAGGGTACTGACCTTTATTCTTTACCATATGGATGAGGCCAGTCAGGCTGAGCGAGCCAGAGGATTTGCAGTGATTGTTGGGAGTCCCCATGTCCAGGGTGCAATCGACTGCACACGTGTGGCCATCAAGGCCTCAGCAGGTGAGCCGAGTGCCTTCATCAACAGGAAGGGCTTCCACTCCATGGACGTGCAGATAGTGTGTGATCACAGGATGCAGATTCTGCTAGTCTGTGCAAGGTAATCTGGCAGCTCCCATAACATTTATATCCTCTGACATCCCCAGGTGCCGAGGCTCTTCAGCCCTCCAGCCCAACTGGATGGAAGGCTGCTGGGTGACAAGGGCTATCCGTTGAAGGGGAAGCTTATGACGTCTCTCTGCCACCCAAGAACAGAGGCAGAGCAGCATTGTAATAGGAGCCATGCCTCCACAAGGGCGGTGGTAGAGAGGACCACAGGTCTTCTCAAGATGCATTTCTAATGCCTGGACCATTCAGGGGATGCATCACAGCGTGGGTGTCACTGATAGTGGTTGCATGCTGTGCTCTCCACAATCTGACACTGGCAAGGGGGTCTCACTGGAGGAAGAGGGTCTTGACATAGCTGCACAGGCCACACATGACGGATCCAGTAGTGAGTCAGAAGAGGTGCACGGTGAGGAGCATGCTGAGGGCATGGATTCAGACCTTGGTAATCTCCAATAGGCAGAGTCACCAGGGACATCTTGATCCAATACTCCTTCAGCTGGGCTACCAAAGATCAGCTTCAACCGCATGCCAGGGTTGCCGCCTCCATCCCAGAAGTCTGAAAGGATCCTTTTGTTTGAACACAAAGAACCCTCAGTGCCTGTGCAATAAAGTTCTGAGCCACTTGTGGCCAGCATTATGTACTGGTGTACCCTGCACCAATAAAATGAAAACATGAAGCATACTCAGGCCAAGACAACAAAAACAAAATTCATCTCATTTTGACAATTCCAAACTATTTACATAACATTCTCTAGTCTTCATTCCCAGACCAATATAGATAAAGTAAACATAAGTGAACATAAAATCACCCACAACCTGTCCCTCTTGTGCTCATGGTACGTTTAACTTATGCTTGCGAGTGCTACATCTAGGTGCTCCCCCCTCACTGGCACCAGCATTGGAGGCAGCCTGCTGACTCTGGTGACTTGTTGGCCATGATGACCTTGGCCGTCGTCCTTTGGCCAGTGGAGCCTGTGCTGGCCCCGCCTGGGGGGGAGTGGCCAGTGCCACGGCTGGCATCTCCCCAGTTGCCACAGCCTCATCAGATGCCACGGTCACTGGCGGAGGTGGGGGGAGCTGCTGCCATCATCTGGAGCACCCTGAGAGGAGCCCACAGAGATGACAGGCAGCTCATGCTCCAATGTGAGGTCGCTCTGGACCTCCCTGCACACCATTGAGGGACGGGCACCTAATTGGGATACTGGGTGCCTCATCCGTCTCCCACACTGGCACTGACCACCTGAGGTCATTGCTGTGTGATGGCTTGCAGGTCCATGCACAACCCCAGGAATCCCTAATTCCGTCCCTGGAGCAGCCTCTCCATGAGAGTCATGACTCTCTCAATGAAGGAGGCAGTGCGCTTGACCAAGAGGGTCAACGCAGTGCTTATGCTCCGCATGAACTCATCTACAAAAGAGAACATGGCACACAAACCCTCATGGATCTCTGCCAGATCCTCCCACACACCTCACTGGACATCCAGCATCTGCCACCTAATGAACAACTCCAGAGGCTCATCATCCGCCTTTCACTAAGCATTGTCCTGGTCCCCAGCAGTCCTCCGATTGCTGGCGCCCTGGGCACTCTCTGCCTCTGCATGCACCTCACGCGATGGTTAAGTGCCCTCAACAATATTCACCAAAATACTCGCCGCCACTCTAATGCCCACCAAGGTGCTGGTATCTGAGCTGGTGCCTGCTTCAGAAAGCAGGTGTGACACAGGTGCAAATGACGCCCGGTGGTCCTCCGGTGTCAGGGGTGGCCCTTCGGGATCTGGGGAATGAACGATGGCTGGCGAACCTGAAAGGGAGAACAAGGACATGTCATTAGTTAAAGTGATCACACTGTCACTGTACATGCCAGGCACCCTGGTAAGACAATGGAGATCTGCATCATGGTGCCATCGTCTTCCAATGATCAATGGGGACTCCAGGTTCGAGGATCACATCAATGAAAAGACTACACTAGAATGGTTGCACAAGCCAAAAGTCTCACCTCTGCGCAATGCACTCTTACCTTCATCTGGCACCATTGCCTCTCCATGCGCAATTGCACATGGGGTGAGCTGGCTGTCAAGCTCCAGAGCGTCTTGCCCTTATTTCAAGAGGATTAAGAGGCTAGCGATACCTCTGCCGATCCGCAACCTTTCTATTTTGTTGTGGGCCATCTTCTCCTGAAAGGATAGAGGAGCATTGATTAGCCCACTCTAACCTACATTGCGCCATTGCAGGCTAGCCAACCCCAGCTGAGGAGCACCTGGCAGGGCACTTCCAAGTCATGGCCCTTGAGCTGCAAGGCACTAAGTTCAAGCATCCAGGGCTCACCCCCTTGGCCAGCTCCAGCGTGATTGACAGTTCACACTCAGACTTTAGCACCCCTGAGATCCACGGGGAGACCTTAACACATTTGCATACTGACCTACGCCAACATGGTACTCACCCTTCCTGAGTGCAGCAGGTCATTGAAGTGCTTCTGGCACTGTGCCCATGTGTGCCACACCACATTATGGCTGCTCACCATTGCTGCCACATCCTCCCATGCCCTCTTGGTGAGGTGCGGTGGCCTCCTCCTCCCATTCCTGGGGACAAAGGTGTCCCACCAGGCAGCCACCTCCTCCAGGAGGACGCGAGACACTCATCAGAACAGTGCCCACACAACCTGCACTCCTGCCTGCCATGTCCAGCTGCACTCAGGTCCATTGTGAAGGTTCAGCGGACGTCCTTCATGGCAGCCTTCCAGGGGCTACCTGGGCCGCTTTTAAACCGGCCACCCGGCCGCCATTAGGCCTGGTGGCTGATAGGCCCTTCCAGCCAGTGCAGAGCTGTGTTTCACGCTGGGCGGGCCTTAATAGACCCACCAGCATGAAATCGTGGTTGGAGCGGTCTGTTTCGTTGCCACTCCTCAGCCCACCCACCGTGGGGAAAATCCTGCCCCTCATGTATCAAAAGTTATTGCATAGAATTGCATAGAATATACAGCACAGGAACAGGCTATTCAGCCCAACCAGTCCATGCCAGCATTTATGCTCCACTTGAATCTCCTCCCATCCTTCCTCACCTAACAGTATAAACCTCTATTTTATTTTGCCTCTGCAACAGCTGCTATTCTTTGCCTCTCTCACTCTCTCTGTTCCTGTTCAAAGTCTCTGCGACTGAAAGTCTGCAATAACAAAAACGCCTGCCTCTGCCTTTGTTTTCAGCTGTTAAACCTGACAAATGCATTTTAATAGCCCTCAGCCTCCGTACTGTCTGACAGAACTCATAGAATATCATATGACTCTCTTCATTGCTCCATTTGCCTTAAATTTAAGAGACAGTTTAAAACATAACCATTTTATAAGACCTCACATACATTACACCTCCTCCCCATAAAATGAAAAATGACTACAGTAATAATTTTCTACAACACTATCAAAATATACCATTTTAAACATCTTAACAACTAACTTACTATATACCTTACAAGTAATATTCTCCCTTGTTATCACATTTCACCATTTAACAGTCTACGTTGGCAGCATTATCAGGCTTAACCCATCACACCCAATCTCAGATAACAATTAGGATTAAAGTTCCGTTCATATGAATTCTTACAATTCCAACTCTCTTCTGAAGGAAAGTTCATTTTATTACTGGTGGCTTCACTTCATGTCATTCATCACAGCAGAACTCCTTTCTCATTTCAAGTAGTTTTTACAGCTTTTCCATGCCCTGAGATAGAAAATTGTGTACTTGGTTGGGTCTGGTTAACTTTGTCAAAACAATGTCATTGATTTCTGACAATTTTTCTGGATTCAACACCTCCCTTTGTTCTTTGTTAACACCAGATACTACCTTGTCATTAGGGTGTTGACCTTTTAGCACTGTCTTTGAACCACTCTGTTCAGGTGTTAACTCCTGATCTCCATTCTCTTTTTAATGCCTAAACAGGCAAAGAAAACATCAGCCAACCATACAGGTGAACTGTCCTTCTCCTGTTTAAATGCAGGATTACTATTCTCCCCACAATGTAAACTTTCAGTCTTCTTTTCCAGGAAATATATTTAATCACATGTTTTACCTGTTTTATTCTCCTGCTGAGACCTTGCTAAGGTTATGTCAATGGTCAGACTTTTAAATTCTTCTTCATTTTTGTTTTGTCACTCAGCACAAGTTTTGCCCATTTCTTTTCTTGCAAGAGCAATTGTTTAGCTTTTTTGAAGTTTTAATTTACATTCAAGAACTTGAACCCTTCCTCATAGCTCCATGGTAACAGTATTAATTACAACAGAGTCACTTGGTTTTAAAACACTGCTTTCCTTTGTTCTATCGTCAGTTTTGATTGCTGCCCCTGTCTATTTTGACACCTCTTGCTTAAGGTCTGCCTGCAGGCTTAATTCAATTCATTTCCAGTTGCCATTAACTCTTTGTTGTCCATCTGATGTTCCAATGTTCCTTTAACTTCAGTAGCCTGTGCTTTTGACTCTTTGAACACATCTTTAGTTGAAACAGTAATTTTCAGAGTAGGCTTACAGAGATTCATGGATTTCTGTACATCATTTGATTTCTGTTGTATATTTTTAGTTGCAACAGTTTCGCTGGACTTGTCTGACATCGCAGAAGATCCCTTATCCCCAATGAGGTCCTTCCCTAGTATAAAAACAATACCATTAATAAGCAACTTTAATACAATTCCCACAATTGTAATACTGGAAATTAAATCACATTTTAAATTAACTTTATGCAATGGAGTGGTTAAACAACCTCCATTTATACATTTAATCAATATATTCATATATGGCATACCTTCCAGAGGAACTTTCCCTTCACTACCACCATCAGAGATTTAGCTGACACTTTATCTTTAAGAATATTAATTTGTTTGCCTGCTTATATTTCACCTTTCTTTTATTTTTCCTTAGTTCTGTTGAAGAGTCATACGGATTCGCAACGTTAACTGTATTCCTCTCCGCAGATGCTGTCAGACCTACTGAGTTTTTCCAGGTATTTTTATTTTTATTTTTATTTTGGATTTCCAGCATCCGCAGTTTTTTGCTTTTATCTTATTGCAGTAACTACTGTTCCTTGTTTCTCTCTCTCTCTCACTCTCTGTTCCTGCTGAAAGTCACTAAGACAGAAAGTCTGCAATAACATGAACACCTGCTTCTGCTTTTGTTTTCAGGTGTTAATCCTGGCATGTGCATCTCAATAGCACATAACCTGCCACCAACACCGCCCCCCATTCCCCCACCCCCCGCCAGTCTCCATATAACCTGCCAGACAGGCTTGTTTTGAAGTAGCAGGACTCAGCAGATCACTCTCTTCATGTCTCTATTTTACTTTGTTAAACAATTGGTTTAAAACATAAGCATCTTATAAAACCTTATACTCGTAATAATCTACATGCTTTTAAAACCCGGACTTGCTATTACCCAACCATCAATTCTTGACATCACTTTTCCTTTTAAACTCAGTGGTATCTTTATCATAGGCTTGTCCCTTCATCTAGTTTCTCAATAAAAACAAATAGCACAGGTTAGCTTCAACTAATGTTCTTAGGTTGTAAGAGCTTTGGTAAGTCTTAAATGTCCTTTTTCCAATGGTACAGTACAAGTACTGTACTGCTAGTATTATGAGCATAACATGAGACAAAGTGCCACTTTCCCCCCTGAATATTTCATAGATGTTATATCAGCCATAGTATTTGATGCATTTCTCAAGTGATATTGATCAGATAACGCATGAATGAAGAATTACAGGTCCTGGCAAATAGAGTATTTATAATACATCATAGGTTGTGAGGCTTTGTGTGTGAAACATAAGTTACACGTAAAATGATTCAATGGGGCAAAAAACAGAGACTTTTCTTGTGGTAAATAGAAAATATCAGAGTTTCTTGACTAGTAGATTTTAACCCCAGTTTGTGGGAACATTGGAGGATTGCACACGTATTTCAGATTCATTTGTTTTCACGATAATTACAAATCCTCAATGGCTTGATATTATACCACTTCCTGACTAGAAGACTAGAATTTGAGAGAATATCTTCAATGACTACTGGTTACAACATTGACAGAATGTCCAGATGTCCTTCACCACAGGGAATACAAGGAGCATGTATGAAGGGATCAAAAAGGCAACTCCATCAGCAAGGAAAGTGGCTCCATTGAAAACAAAGGTAGGGGTGGTCATCACTGACAGCAATAAACAGTTGGAGAGATGGGTGGAACACTACCTTGAGTTGTATTCAAGGGAGTACACAGTAACTGATGAAGCTCTAGACACCATAGAATCCTGCCTCAGCAAGCCTGACAGCATCTGTAGAGAGGAACAGGGTTAACGTTTCAAGTCCGTATGATTCTTCGCCAGAACTGGTGAAGAGTCAAACGGTCTTGAAACTTTAACTGTGTTCCTCTCCACAGATGCAGTCAGGCCTGCTGAGTTTTTCCAGCCATTTTTATTTTTGTTTCAGATTTCCAGCATCCGCAGTGTTTTGCTTTTATCATAGAATCCTGCCTGTTGTAGCAGAGCTGGATATCACACCCACTGTGCAGGGACTTAGCAAAGCTATTGACTCGCTTGCCATGGACAAAGCTCCAGGTGCTGATGCTATACTGCTTGAACTGGTCAAGCACAGGAAACTGGCACTCCTGCAGCATCTGCACAAACATATCTCACTGCTGGATGGAGGGGGCAGTGCCTCAGTGATGCAAAGATTGTGACCATGTACAAGAATAAGGGCGACAGCAGTGATTACAGCAATTATTGAGGCATTCTGGGAAAAGTATTTACCTGCGTTTCCCTTGTCAGACTACAGATCTTGGCTGAACTCATCTAGCTCAAACCCCAGTGTGGTTTCAAAACTGGAAGGTCTACAATTGACATGATATTCTCAGTCTGGCAGCTGCAAGAGAATTGCCATGAACAAAGGAGACCACTATATCCTTCATCAGTCTCACCAAGGCCTTCGACCATGTGAGCAGAGGTGGTCTATTTAAGCTTCTGGAGAAAATTGGCTGCCCACTGAAGCTGCTGAATGTGCTTTCCTCTTTCCAGGACAACATGATGGGCAAGGTCAATTATGACAGAGCAACATCAGAACCCTTTGAGATCTGCAGTGGGAGTAAACAGGAGTGTGTTCTGGGATATTCATCTCTTTGCTGCTGTCATATGCTTTCAGGTCATTACAGTGTGCATCTATTTTCATACTAGAACTGACGTAAACTGTGCAGCCTTGCTTGTCTGAGATCCAAGATTAAGCTGCGCCAAACCCTCATCAGAGAGTTGCTCTACATTCACGATGCCGCACTAGCATTCCATACCAAGGAATACCTTCAACAACAATGAAAAAGGCAAATGGACAGTCTCTTCCACCTGTAAAGGTTTAGTTTGACCATCGATATCAGAAAGACTAATGTCATGGTCTAAGTTGTTGCCACACTACCATCTATCAGCAATGACAATGTGAGGCTGGTAGTTGTTGATAGCTTCACATATCTAGGCCCCAAAATCACCAGCAATCTGTCACTTCATACTGAAATCAACACACTCATCGCATTAGCTGCAGCTGTTATGTCCAAGCTAGATAACAGTATGTGGAACAGCAGCAACCTGACTGAGAGCCCCAAACTGTGACTCTACCAAGCCTGCATCCTCAGCACACTCCTCTATGGTGAGTGAGACCTGAACAACATATACTAGGCAGGAGAAAAAGCTGAACAGTTTCCACTTTCGCTGTCTCAGACTTATTCTTGGCATTTTTTGCAGGACAAGGTCACCAACTCAGAGGTCCTGGAGCATGCTAATTCCAACAGCATGCACTAATTGCTAAAGCAATGGCGAATGCAATGACTCAGCCACATTCATCAGATGGATTTTTATGTTTGTTTGTTTTTTTCATTCATTCATGGGATGTGGGCTTCTCTGGCTGGGCCAGCATTTATTGCCCATCCCTGGTTGCCCTTGAGAAGGTGGTGGTGAGCTGCCTTCTTGAACCGCTGCAGACCATGTGGTATAGGTACACCCACCATGCTGTTAGGGAGGGAGTTCTAGGATTTTGACCCAGCGACAGTGAAGGAACGGTGATGTATTTCCAAGTCAGGGTGGTATGTGGCTTGGAGGAGAACTTCCAGGTGGTGGTGTTCCCATCTATCTGCTGCCCTTGTCCTTCTCGATGGTAATGGTTGTGGGTTTGGAAGGTGCTGTCTAAGGAGCCTTGGTGAATTCCTGCAATGCATCTTGTAGTTGGTACACACTGCTGCTACAGTGGTGGAGGGAATGAATATTTGTGGATGTGATGTCAATCAAGTGGGCTGCTTTGTCCTGGACAGTGTCAAACTTCTTGAGTGTTGTGGGAGCTGCACTTATCCTGGTAAGTGGGGAGTATTCCATCACACTCCTAACCTGTGCTTTGTAGATGGCGGCCAGACTTTGGGGAGTCAGGAAATGAATTACCATAGCTTAGATCTGATCCGTTGGTTGTGAGATCGTTTAGCTCTGTCTATCACTTGTTGCTTATGCTGTTTGGCATGCAAGCAGTCCTGTGTTACAGCTTCAGCAGATTGTCAGTTTATTTTTAGGTATGCCCGGTGCTGCTCCTGGCAAACCCTCCTGCACTCTTCAATGAACCGGGGTTGATCCCCTGGCTTGATGGTAATGGTAGAGTGGGATATATGCCAGGCCATGAGGTTACAGATTGTGTCCCAGCGCAATCCTGCTGCTGCTGATGGCCCACAGCACCTCATGGATGCCCAGTCTTGAGTTGCTAGATCTGTTTGAAATCTATCCCATTTAGCATAGTGGTAGTGCCACACAACATGATGGAGGGTATCCTCAATTTGAAAGCGGGACTTCGTTTCCACAAGGACTGTGCGGTGGTCACTCTTACCAATACTGTCATGGACAGATGCATCTGCGGCAAGCAGGTTGGTGAGGATGAGCCAAGTATGTTTTTCCCTTTTCAAAAACAAAAATACATGGAAAAACTCAGCAGGTCTGACAGCATCTGCAGAGAGGAGCACAGTTAATGTTTCGAGTCCAATTGACTTCATAGAACTAAGGAAAAATAGAAAAGAGGTCAAATATAAGCTGGTTTAAGGGGGTGGGGGGGGTGGTGTAGGACAGGTAGAGCTGGATAGAGGGCCAGTGATAGGTGGAGATTGCCAAAAGATGTCGACAAAAGACAAAGAGGTGTTGATGGTGGTGATATTAGCTAAGGAATGTGCTAATATGTGACATTAAGGGTAGAAAACAGGACGAGCAAGGTACAGATAGCCTTAGTGGGGGTGGGGTAGGGGGAAGGGATCGAAATAGGCTAAAAGGTAGAGATAAAACACTGGATGGAAAATCATTTAAAAATAATGGAAATAGGTGGGAAAAGAAAAATATATATAAATTATTGGAAAAAGGGGGGATCCCTTTTGTTGGTTCCCTCACCACCTGCTGGGAAGAGGGAAAAACATGGGATGATGTCCATATAACCAAAAAGTTTCTATATTGTGAACTGACCACTTGGTCACGAACCCCTGGGCATCTATAATTCCGCCATAAGGACACCTGCAAGCAAGATATGAAGGTGGTGGACATTAACACTGACAACTGGGAGACAGTCACTGTCAGCTGTGAACTTTGGAGGCTGACTATTTGGAGGGACATTGGAAGTGGAGAGTAGAAATGAAAAGCTATGCTGGCAGAAAATAGGTAGCAGAGAAGATAGAGGCCAATGAATCCTGCACCTTCTCAGGCTACTGTCTCCCTCTGCAGCGAATACAACAGAGGCTGCCATTCCAGATTGGCACTCCTGAGCCACATTAGGTCACGCTTAGCAGAGTGTTGACCACCATGGCACAAACCATCGCCCTACGATGGAAGGCTGCCACAATATGTTTTAACCCTGATCTTGTTTGAAGACTGCAGAATTTCATATCTGTTTAAAATTTATTTGTTTTCATGACTATTTAATTATACCACTTCCTGACTTAGAAGGTTAGAAAGCCTTTGTAAGAAAATCCTCATACAACGCATGCAAACCTAATCAGAGTTCATGCACGACCATTAGAAAGAATGAACATGGATGTTATTTTTTCCCATTTTCGTAAATACTTTTGTTTATATTTAAGTGGTTATTGTGGAAGAGTTACTGAACCTGACAGTATGATAGAGCTGAATGAATATACATAGTCAAAGTGACAAGAATGCTGAAGCATCCTAAGTTAATGGCCGTATCTTTACCGATATTAATTGAGCCCAGCTCCCCAACTCTGTCAAATTCAATTAATTTTCCAAAGAGTGAAAGGTCTAGTTTAAGCATGGAAGAACATTCTACTCGGCGGTTGTTTACATATTTGAAATTCAAGCATTGCTACATCCAGGGAACCATATTCATTTGGAGCATGTGATGGCACTTCTGCTCATGTCCCATTAATAACTGCTCCAGGGAAAGTGTATCGAATCTAGAATTTGCTGTCAAATTATGTTTGTTTCAAGGCTCAATTGTATAAAGTAAGTTTCAGCAATTTGTCACCACCCTCCACAGGGAAGCAAAAGGTATTTTACTAGCAGCAGATATCTGGCATCAAATATCCTTAAAATTGTTAAATTAACAGTCGTAAAAAGTAACAGAAATTGATGCTGGTGGTTTTAATGAACATAGCATATATTTTGAGTAACCAAGACATATTAATCCACATTTGTTTATTGTTTTAGCACCTCATATAGATACACATTATGGAAAGAAAAAAATAGCATTTACCTAAAGCTTCTGGGTTTTGTTTTGCAGAAATGATTCACAACTCAGGGTGAATGAGGAAATTAAAACTCAAAAAGAAACCTCATTTAGTGCAAAGTATAAAACAGTTACTATTGAAATGTACAACAGTCACTAGCAAAAGAGGCAACAGACACATGCAAAATATACAAGGAACTATGAGCATTATGGGCTGAATTTTCACGGAGCAGGGATGACTCTTTAAAACTTAAAGGTGGGTTCCAATTCCCAAGCTGTCTGATTTTCAGGAGTGCCTCTAAAGGGTGCAGGCTTTCCTGTCAAAAGACCGCAACCGGCACTCCTAAGTTGGCTGTCTCCATTGCAGAGGTAGTCATGTCCTACTCCTCCCCAACTTTCATAGAGTCCAGCAAGGTTTCATTTTTCTCCTATCGGTGGGGGGGGAGGTGGGGAGATGTGCGGGAGCAGGAGCAGGTAGTGGATTCCCAATTGGCACACCCAAATGGGGGCGTGTCGCCATTTTACGTGGGCAGGCCAATTAAGGCCCACCCAGCATGACATCCGCTCAGAAGCATTGTGCGCTCCCTGTGCAGGCAGGGGGGATTCCCTCAGCCGGGAGTGCGCTCTTTCGCGCATACGCACTGAAGAGCGCACAGATCTCCCTGAGGCAAACTGCTGCCTCACGGAGTTCGGCTCAAGTTCGAAAACTTTATTAAAGGGAGAAAAAAGTATTCCTGACATGTCCCCTCATGTGACACAGTGTCACATGAGCAGGGACATGTGAATTACATTTATTTAAAAGTTTTGTACACGTTTCAAATCCCTCATGAAACCTCATCCCGCCCGTGGATGAGGTTTCATGCTTTTTCTGAACCCACCTGGGCTCTTTGCCTGCCCCCCAACCTTAAGGTTGGACGGGCAGGACCATTAATTGGGTTAATTATATTTTTAAAGGCCTTAAGGGACCATTGACAGTTCGGTGGGTGTACAGCCGACTCCGGTGCGTGCCCACCAAACTAAAGATCAGAATGATGCATGTAACGTCGGGACACACACCCAACATCAGCCCACGTCATTTTACGCGTTGGCGAGCAGGCTCGGCCCCTGTTCGCCGACCGGAAAATGCAGCCCAATGAGTTGGTGTTCTCGGCCCTTCAGAGGAGTCGTGAACCCTAGTCTGCATGAGGGAACCTTTTAAAAGGTATGTTCCAAAGCTACTCCTACTGCATCAATGCCAAACTATGTGCCTCAACCCACCCACTCCCCCATGGCCCCTCATGCCCCCTATGCAAGAATATGCACCTCTACTTACCTCCTATGATCCCTTATACCATTTATGTCAAGCTGTGCCATTCCACCCGCTCCCTTTGGCCGCTCATATCCCCAAGCCAAGCTATGGGACTCCACCCTCCTCACATGGCCTCTCATAACCCCCTACCGAGCTATGTCAATCCACCCACCCCCATAGTCCTCATGCTCCGTATGCAAAGCTATGGCACTTCTATGCCCATTGACTAACTATGCGCTGTATAGAATCAATGAACCCTATAGTGACAGTAGGATGTATAAAAAAATCTTTTTAAAAAGTAATTCATTCATTTATTCATTACTTTCCACAACATTAAAAAAGTTATTTCATTACAAGGCAATAAATGTGTCAATCATCCAGACCATTCCAAGTATCAATAAGAGAAACCTCAAGCACTTGAAACAAGTTAACCGTGTGTAAATAAACTTTGTGAATTTGCCCACAGGGATCAGACAGCCAGAGTTGTCAAGGAAGCAATGTTTTCCCTGGGGTGCAAGTATTTCAACAAGAGCAATGGATGTCTGGGCTCTCAGCTAAGCATACATAATGAGACTTGGCTAAGAGCCCAGCCACCTATTACTCTTGTTGAAACACCTGTGTCCCAGAAAAAGAATTGCATAAAAAAGAGCTCTGGCTCACGGATCCCTACATCCAATTTCACAGCATACACTCAGCTGCCATGGTGAAAACCCTGCCTTTGTGGGCACTTTCTCCCGAGGCAGTTGGGCTGAGCTGGGAATTTTCCTGACTCCCACTACCTGCCTGGATGATGAACATCCAAGCCCAAGTTTCTGGTGCATGTAAGTGTTTTGTCACAAGACCAATTAAGTTTCTAGTCACTGGTCTCCACCTGGCCTCTGACAGGGTATTACAATCATAAACCAGTACAGAGCTCTCTACTACCTATCTTAAGTTTTAAAAGCTCATAAGATAGCCCTGGCAGCAAGAATTCATCACCAACTGCAATTTCTCTATTTTTGTCTTCATTCGCAGATACTGCAAAGAAATGGGGCCTGGATTTTGTGGTAGAAATAAGAGTGAGGTTAACAGTGCATACTGTTATTAAAGAGTAAATTGGACAGCATCTTTCTGGGGCCATAAATGCACAGTTAAATATGCAATTCAGGAAGCTGCTGTCTGAGATGGCCTCTTGCTTTAGAAGCTGAGCAATACCAGTCCCTCACCAAGAAACTCAACAATGAAACACATGCAACAGCATAAAGTTAACGTAAGAGAGATGCCTATTAAGCTAGAAGTGGTCAGAATTGATAAGGAAGAAGTGCTGAGTAGACTGTCGATGTTTAAAGTTGACAAGGCACCAGAACCAGATGAGATACATCCATGGGTATTGAAGGAAGTGAGAGTAGAAATTGTAGGGCCGCTAGCCATAATCTTTCAGTCTTTCCCACTCTCAGGGGTGGCGCCAGAGGACTGGAGAATTGCAAACATTGCACCCTTGTTCAGAAAAGGTTGTCAGGATAAGCCCAGCAATTACAGACGCATTAGTTTAACTTCAGTGGTGGGCAAGATTCTAGAAACAATTATTCGGGATAGAGTTAGTAGTCACATGGAAAAATATGGGTTAATAAGGAAGAGCCAGCATGGATTTATAAAGGGGAAATTGTGGTTAACTAACTTGCTGGAGTTCTTTGAAGAGGGAACAGAAAAGGTCGATAAGGTTGATGCAGTGTACTTGGACTTTGAAAAGGCATTTGATGCAGTGCCACACAACAGGCTTGTGAGAAAGGTTACTGCTCATGGAATAAAAGGGACAGTAGCAATGCGGATACAAAATTGGCTGAAAAATAGGAAGCAGAGAGTAATGGTCAATGGATATTTTTCAGGCTAGAGGAAGGTTTGTATTGGAGTTCCCCAGGGATTGGTATTGGGGGTCTTGGTTTTCCTGATATATATTAATGATCTAGATCTTGGTGTGCAGGGGATAATTTCAAAGTTTGCGGATGATACGAAGCTTGGAAATGTTGCGAACTGCAAGGGGGATGGTGCGGAACTTCAGCAGGACATAGACAAGGTGGAGTGGGTAGATAGGTGGCAGATGAAGTTCAATGCAGAGAAATGTGAGGTGATGCATTTTGGTAGGAAGAACATGGACAGACAATATAAAATAAGAGCTGAAATTTTGAAGGGGGTGCAGGAGCAGAAAGATTTGGGTGTGTATGTGCGTAGATCGTTGAAGGTGGCAGGACAGGTGGGGAGAGTAGTTAATAAAGCATATAGTATCCTGGGCTTTATTAATAGAGGCATAGAGTACAAGAGCAGAGAGTTTATGCCAGATTTATATAAGACATTCATTGGACCTCAGCTGGAATAATGTGTACAGTTCTGGGCGCCACATTATAGGAAGGATGTGAACATATTGGAGAGAATGCAGAAGAGGTTTACACGAATGGTTCCAGGGATGAGAAACTTCAGCTATGAGGATAGCTTGGAGAGGTTGGGACTGTTCTCCTTATAGAGAAGAAGGTTGAGAGGAGATTTGATAGAGATGTTCAAAATTATGAGGGGGCTGGACATAGTAGATAGAGAGAAGCTGTTCCTGCTCGTAAAAGGAAAAGGATCAAGAATGAGAGGGCACAGATTTAAAGTGATTTGCAAAAGAAGCAAGTGTGGCATGAGAAAAAACTTTTTCACACAACTAGTGTTTTGGGTCTGGAATAAACTGCCTGGAAATGTGGTGGGGGCAGGTACAATCGAGGCATTCAAGAGGACATTAGATGATTATTTGAATAGAAACAATGTGCCGGGGGATAGGGAAAAGGCAGGGCAATGGCACTAGGCCATAATGCTCATTTGGAGAGCTGATGCAGACATGATGGGCTGAATGGCCTCCTTCCGTGACGTTAAGATTCTATGATTCTGTGATTAAACACTCCAGAAAAAGTTAGGGCTTATCCATTGTGAATTTCTAATGACATATCAATTGCTGCCAGAGAACCTCACCAACCCTGAAAATTAACCTTTGCAGGTATAGAGGCTCATTCTTTCAGATATTAATATTATTGCAGAGTTTACCATTTAATTTTTGTTAATTTCTCTTTGTGTCTTTTATCTCCATTTCTTTCTCTCTCTCATTTTTTGCTTTCTCTGCATGAATTTATATTGACTTAAATATTGTTATGGATACGATGGAGGAGTGAATTGAATTATTATTACTGTTTCCCTCTTCTGCCTATGACATCAGTAGTTTAATTTTTAATTTAATTTGTTTCGCCAAGTATCCTTTCCCTTGTTGAAATGGGCCATGGTTTGTTGCTCAAGGTCCAATGTTAAAAATAACCCCACAGCAAATTCTTTAAGGTGAAACAAACCTAGGTTTTATTAACATATTCACAACCTGAGGGATGGATCAAGGCATACATTCACACTCACAAGCATACAAGGTAGAAAGAGAGAAAAAGGAAGGGAAAAAAGTTACAAATTGTGAGTTACTTCAAAAAAATCAAAAGGCATTGATACTAATTCGCTGGAGTAGAGTCCATGTCCAATGAAGGTTCTTTCAGGTGGCTCTGTCTGGCAGAATTCCTGGTCTTTTCCCTAGGAACTCAGTTGAGGCAGTTGAAAATGTAGCAAAGTATTCTTGTATTCTGGGAGTTAGTTCACTCTGTAGGTGAAATACAGCAATCTTTCTGGAGATCGGATTTTGAGAGAGATGGAGGTCAGAGGCAGGCTGCTAGCCTTGAGTCCTGTTTTTCTACTCTAAGGTTAAACAACAACTGAAGACAGAATTCAAAACCTTATAATTAAAGCAATTCAAACAGCTCAAGTCTCAGTCATGTGACAGGGTGGTTTCGGGCCGAGACATTCAGCTAACGATATACTTTAAGGGCCCTCATCAAAACCCATTTGTATTTTGAGCAGATAACTGTGGAACAATTATCACAATATTGGAAATGAGGAATCACAATAGCTCTGCCTTTGTCCAGGACTGGCTGGGGCAGACGTCTCATCTAACAGTCCTTTGTGTTGGCTTGGCTGGAATGTTCATACAATGCAAGAGATATCACATTCCAGGAGGCTGATGAGTTAGCCTTTGTCCATTTTTGAAAACAAAATTCACACAAGAGAATATGAAAGAGAAACAAATTTCTTAGATTTTTTTTCTTCACGCCTTCTCAGCGTGACAATATTCTACCTTTCACTTCCTGGTTCAGACTCCACATATCACAGTAAGTATTCATCAATCTGATCGGTTAAGAAGACACACTGTTCATACAGGTCCCAGATCCCCTATAGAGAGCATCACAGCGTTTTTCATTTTTAATTACCGCAATTGAAGCTCTTAAAAAGCCCAGTGGGCAAGTGCAAGTGCTGTTTATTCGCCAATTCGCCACTGACTACAAATCCAAGCCATATGGAACTGGATGCATGTTCATACCAATCAGGTTTTCATAAAAAAAGAGAATGGTGCTATCCTTACAATCTTGAAATGCTACAAATTTGCGCATCCCCTATTTTTATGAGTGATCATGTAGCTGTAATGTTGAAAGACTAAACAATAAAGGTAAAAGCTGGATTCTGCCCAGTAGCTTTCACTATCTGGGAAATAACAGAAACTTAAATTTATGGGTGGAATCTGCTGCTCCCACCAGAAGTGGGAATTGTGCCAGGCAGGGCCACTTCACCTGGCATGAATTAAAAAATCAGTTTCCCACCAGCAGAAAATTAGTTTGGAATTTTGTTCTCCCGCCATTCAAAAGTGGGCTGATTTTCCTACTGAGCAAGGCCAGGAATCGTATTTGCATTTATTAGCATCTCACGAATGCTCATTAAAAGAGAATTTAGTCTGACAGTTGTGTTGGCCAGACATCAGTGCCACAAATGATGTGCATTTCCTGATGTTGCGGATGTGGAATTAAAGGCTACTTACTGTGGTGAATGTGTGTGAGAATTTATGCACCAGGAGATCCAGTTGGGATTTCATTGGGGTGCTACGTTTTGGACCCTTAAATAACCATGAGACTTTGAAGCAAATTGAATATAAATGGAATCATTGAAACTTGGAGAGGATTAGATGCAACATATATTTACAGAAGTGAGAAGTCGACACAATGAGTGAAAGCCTGTGCAACCTGTGTGCATTCAGTAAGTATTCATTTTTCTAACTCTACTGCTATGTCTTGGGTGCAGCCCTGACATCCGCAGCTGAGGTGGAGGCAGCCTGCTGACAGTCTCAGGTGACTTCGACAGACATCATCTGTAGGCCCTGGGGCCTCTCCAACTTACTAAGTGTTTCTTACTCAATGGCAGGAGTGCCCTCTTCAGCCTGACCTACTGGTGGTTGATAGGGTCACTGGCAGAGAGGAGGTGGTGTGGGAGGGCACCCTTGGAGTGTCATTGGTGGTGCCCCCTGGGTGCCCCCTGGGTGCCTGGCTGACGCTCCTCCTCCCTTTGGGTGCCCAATGGCCCCTCCCTGATTCCTTGAAGTGAAGGGTTACCTGCAGGGAGGTCAAGGTGCCTTGTCCCACTCTTGCCTAGCCATTGCTGAAATGCACCCACGGCTAGAGTGATGGTGTGCACGTCCAAGCAAAAATCAGGCAGAAACTGCTGGACCTGGGCTTCCAAGACAGCTGCTACCCTTCCAATTGAGACTTCAAGGTGTCGCACGCTGGAGCCGTGACATCAGACAGAACATGGATGGACTCCTCCATCCTTCATTCCAGTCCTCAAACAGCCTCTGACACAACTCTGCCTGATGCTCCCCTGTCTGTCTCAGCATCTCCAAGAGGCCTAATAGGGCTGAGTCCAGAGGCTTGTCATTGGATTTAGTTTCAGCAGGGGTCTGGTCTCCAGAAGTCCTCTGAGTGTCAGAGGCCTAGGCTATCACTGCCTCCACCAACTGTGGACCTTTGTCTGTGAGGTGATCATCACCAGATTGTGAACCCGAGCCTACTCTAGAACCAAATCCCACCGAGGTGCTGGTGGAAGCTGCAGGTGAATAGAGTGACAGCTCTTCCTCTGACGAAATTTCTGCTTCCTCCTCAGCAGGGCCAGTGAGGGAGATCATGGGCCTTGGTGCTTCTCTGTTTCTGGGCCCCTTATTCCACCGCCCTCACTTTAACCCTCCCCCTTAATCATGCATGATATTTTTTCCCCTTTCAAGATTCATCAATCAATTCACCAAACAATCACAGAAAGGTCCTAGCAAAATGATGATGCCATTGTTGGCATCTGATTACAAATATCATCCAATATATATGCAGCATGGGTCGTTAATATTAAGCGCAGTAACGTTATAATGCTATGTTAGTTTGTGTGTGCCCTATGGTGATCCCACCGTGACTATTAAACAACCGGAAAGTACAAATTTTACTTTAACAGCATTGTGCAATATTCTCAATTTGACAGCAAAATATCTCATTAATTATTTATACCACTGTGCAGACAGTAATGCTGATTTTGGTGACTGCTTCAGCCCTCATTAACATATTCTGCACACTGCACCACATGGACACAATGATAGTAAATTCATATTTGGGAAAAAGATTCAATATTTGCAACCCAGATGATCTGCACAAGATCTCTTCTATTCTGTATAAGTAGAAGAAGACTTTCTTTTGCCCGGGTGCATGATATTACTCAATATAATTATTTCATATAAGGTGTGCATTTGGATTCTATCTTACTAGTAATCTTGCAGAGTAGAAAAATCAAATAACTCCTGACCAACAAAATGGAACGAGTGAACAATATAAGTAGTCACTGTCAGTGAGAAGCATTGGGGCCTTAATGTGTCCCTGTGCAGCACAACTTTTAAGAGACTAGAGGACAAAGACTGAATGGTTCACAATTGTATCTTGTTTTCTTGATCAGCAAACCTGAAGACTCTGCTGATTGCTTCTCCTCGCTACAATATATTTTCAATATCTACCATGCAACACAACTTAATAACGATATTTCAATACCTCAAAAAACTCATATAAAGCACCAATATAGAGTGGGATAATGGGTAAGTAGACAAAAAGACAAGATTGAAGTCAATGGAAAAGACTCATGCGAATCATGTGCCCATCATAAGCTCATTACGCACTCCTATCCTAGCAATTTCACCCCACAAATCCTGCTCACAGCAAATTGTCATTAGCAACAAAATATACAGAACTCCAGCCATGATTCCACCCTCTATTCACAAGATTATTATGGATGACAAAGGCCATCCAGCCCAGTTCATCTCATCCATACCAGAATGACATATGAACATAGGTATTATAAGCAGCAACAGGCCATTCAGCTCCTTGACTTGCTCTACCAGTGACAAGAGGGGCAAGAAATGATAAAACAAGCATGTAGCTGGATTGTAATAACTTGACCATGCATGACAAGAATTCTCTTTGGTCTCTGTATTCTGAAAATATGGCACTGCAGTTTAATGAGGAGCCCACTGGCACACAATTTGCTGCTAATCAGGAAATGGGTTACCCTTGAAGTGACTACTACTGTACTCTCAGGTTCATTGGACTCCCATTCACAATAAAAGGTTTCAGAATGAAGTCTCAAATGTCAGAAATAGTCTCAATTTATTATTAATTTTGATTGAAGATTTGTTGCAGCAAACTCCAGCTATAATTAAATTGTATTAATCATACAATTCATACATTTTACATTTTGATAATTGCTTTATCCGACAGCTTTACGCTGTTAAATATTAAAAGGCCACAATTAATATCTCGTGAATAAGTCAGTGAAAATGTGGTTAACATTAATGGTGATTCTTTGTATCCTACCATTAATTTCTGTGTTTTTAAAATTTCTCCAGTTAAACAGTATGAACAAGGTAGGAAGATTGACTTGACAGAGTTAGTAAGCCTAATAGCGTAAAGAATAAAATTAACAATGAGGCACATTGCCCGTCACCACATGGCGGGAACCTAGGGCTGCATCTTCCAGTCGGCGAGCAGGGGGCGGGGCCCGCTCGCCGATGCGTAAAATGACGTGGGGTGACATCAGGTGGGCATCCTGACGTCACCCCGCGCCATTTACATTTCCAGGTCAATGGCCACTTAAGTCCATTAATAAAGTAAATGAATCAATCAATGGACCTGCCCGTCCAACCTTAAGGTTGGCGGGCAGGCCAGGAGCCTAGGCGGGCTTCAGAAAAAGCATGGAACCTCATCCACGGGCGGGATGAGGCTTCATGAGAGTATTAAAATTTGTATTAGATGTCTAAATAAAAGAAATTGACATGTCCTAGCTCATGTGACAGTGGCACATAAGGGGACATGTCAGTAATTTTTTTTCTAATCTTTATCCAATCTTTCAAACCTGAGCTGATCTCCCTGAGGCAGCACTTTGCCTCAGGGAGATTTTGTACACCCTCTCGCGTGCATGCATGAAAGAGCACACTCCCAGCTCAGGGGATTCCCCCTCCCCCTGCTCGCACAGGGAGCACACAGCATTTCCTGGCAGACGTCACGCTGGCCAGGCCTCAGTTGGCCTGCCCACGTAAAATGGCAGCGCGCCCCCAACCGAGGGTGCCGATCGGGAACCCGCCCGCCCGCGCCCACTCCCGCACAATCCCCCCGACGGGGGGGAAGATCTTGCCCCTAATTTCAGTACTTTAGCATCTCATTATAAGCCCTGCTCGCTGGAATCACCCCCCGCACTCTGGATCATTCGGGCACGTTGGCGTGATTGCACACCGATGTGCTTCACAACTGTACATAAGTGATGTGTACCTGACGAGCTGCAGTACACTCAGAACTCCGAGGTTTGTTTGCCCACCTTGCTTCGGGCAGCACACGCGGTCATCAGCACCAGGCTTCACAGGCAGCACCATGTCACTTTCAGAGGGGCTCATGGGCAGGTCACTACATACCAGGCCAGCAATAAAGCGGGGGTGGCTTTTCAATGACTCCAGGGCTAGGGCTTACTTAGAGAAGTGGCCTCAGGTATGGGAAGAGGCTGCAGGGCAAGGGCATTACTGGGGAAGGAGGGTATATCAGGGTGTGTGTGGGGTCACATGTTGATCTGTGCAAGTGGCCTCAAGGTGATGAGGGCTGAAGAGGCAGTCTCCAGAGGAGATGAGGCCAGATGGAGATGTGAGGGTGTGTGTGAGAGAGTGAGTGGTGATATCCCTTGAGCTGGCAGTGAGTGGGATATCAGGGAATGTTTGATGGGCTTGTGAGTGTGTGAGTTTAAAGTGATGAGATGGTTGACTTACCTTGGTGGCATGGAAAGATCGTTCATCCATTTTCTGCACTGGATGGCTAACCTCTTGTGTGCAGCATTAGTCCAGACCACCTCTGCCACTATCTCCCATGCCAGAGTGGTGAGACTGATGGGCCTCCTGCAGCTGGACCGGGGGTAGAGGACATCATGGCGGGCCTCCATGGTGTCCAGAAGGCTTCTCAAGGATGTGCCACAGAATCGGGGGGCTGCACTCTGCTTGGCCTTTGGGGCCATGTCTTCACCGGGGCAGTCCTGGGCTGCAGGCATTGAGAAGTGAGCACGCAGCTGCATTTTAAACATGGTGCCCTGTGTAAAGAAGCGGCAAGGTAATGGAATGGCGGCAAATCAGAGGCCTCCCACCAGAGGGACAGTGTGACTCCTGTGGCTGCATAATTAATAAGACAGGATTGGGATTTACCCGCCATTGTGGCCGGCGGGTAAAACGACTTTTTTCCCTCCCGCTACCACACTTTGTGCAAATCTGGGACAATTCCGCCCTTTATCATTTGCAAACTTTGTGTTGACTATTAAAAGCAATCTGCTTTGCATTAAACTTGAATTGTCCTCAACCTTCTTAATTCAGCTAATCAAATTACGAAGCTTTTCCTCATTCTTAGTGATCCGATTCTTTTGTTAATTGAAATATTGACTACCTGAGTCTATGTTGAATAAAAGCATCATTAAATACAATCAAAGCCAAGTTAATTATTAATAAAATAAATAATGGAAAGCTAAAAAAATTGCCTCAGAGTATAAATCATCACAAGTATTTGGCTTCCAAACAATCTCAGTCACTTCAAATAAAGGAAATTGAACTATGATTACAC
Source organism: Carcharodon carcharias (assembly GCF_017639515.1). Lineage (NCBI taxonomy): Eukaryota > Metazoa > Chordata > Chondrichthyes > Lamniformes > Lamnidae > Carcharodon > Carcharodon carcharias. Next base: position 54,856,113 of record NC_054477.1, on the reverse strand, counting down.
AGCGTGTACAGTTTTAAATTAACACAGGCTTGGAATTCACACATTGACACAATCCAGAAGTTAGACGTAGAAAATGCCTGTTCTGCTGATATCAAATTACACTCAGATTTACCGCTAATCACATTTGAACATGCCCCAGCATAAAATGGGTGTAAAGTATGAAAATTAAATTTTCAACTCATTCAACCACCACTTATTCACGTTAGGAAAACTTATTTAAGAACCTCCAATCGGGATGTCCTTAATTTTTGTGCTTATGCCAGAAAAAAGTACCCAAAGGAGCAGAAAATGCAGATCAGGTTTTGGTATTTTTTCAAAATTCTCAGAAAATTGCAACAAAACTACAGAAAATGACCTTTGCTTAATGTTGCACCTGGAAGTCTCTGAGTAAGATTCAATTGCAGAAAACTCATATATGAGGCTCTGTAACGATGGGGGTAGGGCCAATTTTAAGGGCAGAGATATAATCAAATGGACAGATTGATAGATGGCCTTAAAAGATTGAGGACATTTGGGCATTGTGTATGTAAGCATGTAATGGGAAAGGTAGTGCTATGGTAATGTTGCAGGACAAGAAATCCAGAGGCCCAGACTAATGGTCCAGAGACATGGGTTCAAATCCCAACATGAGGAATTCAAATTCAATTAATACATCTACATTAGGGCTCAATTTCCCCCATGGAAGTGTGAAATAAGAATTAGAATGTTTTGGGGTCCTGAATATGCCTCTGGCGGGAATTTTCACTTGGTTGAGGCCTTAATTGGCATGGAGACAGGCGCCCTATCCAATTCAGGATGGCAGGCAAGTTCCTGAAGCTAAAAGGTCAATCAAAGGCCTTCCAGCTTCAGAGGAGTTTCCGGCTGCAGTACAAGGTAAGTAACTGGGAGGGTGCTTCAATAAGAAGGTGCCCTCCCAACCATTTCTTAGAAATTTTAATAAAAAATACATAAAGCAACCAAGCCACTAGTGTTAGGGATGGAGGCCATCTTCAGGGCCTCCTTTCGATGTATGCTTAACCAGGCAGACTGGGCGGGTCGGTAGGCCTGCCAGGAGAACTGAAACCCTAATCCATTACCAGATGTTCATCTCCAGGCAGCTGATCTGCTCCCCACCCCACCCCAGCCATGTCCATAAACTGGAGTCCAACTGGAAAATCCCATATCTTTAACAAGACTCTTAACAAGCCTAACTGCCTTGTGGGTGTGGGCAGCCGTCTTGGCCACAAAGCTGGGTCATCAAAATCAACCTGGGTGCTCTTCAGGGAAGGATACCTGCATATCTACCCAGCCTGGCCTATATGTGACTTCAGATCTACAGAAATGTGGTTGACTCTTAACGCCCTCTGAAGTAGCCAAGAAAGCCACTCAGTTGTATCACACCACTCAGTTGTATCAAACCACTACAGAAGAGTCAAGTAAGAATAAAATCGGAGAAACCACCCGGCATAAACCTAGGCACTGGAAACCACAAAGGCATCCCATGTCCAGTCAACCCTACAAAAACCTCACTAACATCTGAGGAATTGTGTCAAAATTGGAATAGCTATCCCACAGACTAGTCAAGCAACCATCTAATATCTGACTCACCAAATCATACCATACGGTCAATGTCCCAGATTCCTCCATCACCATCCCTAGCTATGCCCTGTCCCACTAGCAGAACAAACCCACCAGAGGTGGTGGCGGAACAGTAGTAAACAGTTGGATGGGAATGTCCCCGGGAGTATTCAACACTGACTCCGAATCCCGTGTGCATTCATGGCATCAGATCAAACATGGGCAGTGAAGGCTCTTATTGACTATCATCCATAGCCCACCCTCAATAGATGAATCAGTACTCCTCTATGCTGAACAGCACTTGGAAGAAACACTGAGGGTAGCAAGGGCACAGAATAAACCCTGGGTGGGAGAATTTAATGTCCATCACCAAGAGTGGCTTAGCAGTACCACAACTGGCTTTCTGCAGGTGCTGAGAGAACCATTAAGAGTGTTATGGTATGGCAGGTGGTAAATGCCAAGCTGCTCAAATCCCAGAGGGAAACTTGTAACAGCTGCCAAATCATTTTTTTGCAATTTGTATAGTATGAGGAGTGGTTCTGAAATCAGGAAATTATTTCCCCTACTACTTGTGATGATTTTATAGTAAACATTTATTAAAAGAATAAAGGAAAAAAAAACACTTACATTTAAACACAAGAATGGCTTCATACAGCAAGCAGTACTTTAAAATAGTTCCATAAATCTTAACTTAAGTATCCTCAAAGCTAACCTTTCCCTTTTCTGTTCAGCAACTATTCTTATAGATTTTAAAATCTGTAGAATTCCACTAACTTTTGCCAATCAGTGCTTTTCCCTTGGGGGGTGGGGAGGTTCCTCTAAGGCTGACAGCAACTGGGTCTTCAGGGCTGGCCTTGTTCACACCCAGCTACCCATTCCCATGCATCTGCTGCACTTGTCCGTCTTGGTGGTAAAATCACGGGTTTGAAAGGTGCTGTTGAAGGAACCTTGGTAGTTGCTGCAGTGTATCTTGTAGACATTACACACTGCTCCCCATTGTGTATGGGCGGTGGAGGGAGTGAATGTTGAAGGTGGTGGCTGGGGTGCAGTGAATCCTGCTGTGATTCTATTGTTCCTATAATTGATTCGTGTCACAGTTTCATACGTGTCTGGGCACTGATGCGGAAAAATTTCAAGGCCTGTATGTTTAACATTTCAGAAACATAGCTACTTGGTTCAAGAACATAATTGCTTAAAAATAGCAATAGATATTTCCACCGCTCTCCTGGATGCTGCCTCCCAGTTGCTCCGTATGGATGATTTTTTCATTTTCATTCTGCAAATTGCAGATTTATTTTTGTAAACCAATTATAATGATGCAAAAGAATAGAGCAGCCTGCCACTGAACCAAATGATTGATTGTTGCTTTCTTCTTTTCTATTCCAAATATCAGTCTGACTGGTGTCGGTAAATGCTAATATTCAGCTCATGGATCCAATTTATGCTGCCAACTGAACCTCACTGTGAGTTGCACTGAGCTGGGTGACAATGCACCACAGCACTTGTATGTGTCCCATATTGGAACAGGCCTCCATTCTTAAGCAGCTAAAGTTAGGAGACTGTGGGTCAAAATTATTATATTTTCTACCTTACACAAACACACCAACTGTATGAACAGGATTGGTAATTCAATTAGGTGGGTTCTTTTATTTGAAAAGATTAAACTATATACAACAACATCTGGGAGGTTAGTTAACATGTCTGGTCTCTAAGACTGGTCCTATCTGCCCAATGATTACATTAGCATATACATCACACTCCGTCTGGTGATGCATAGTGCTTTTCGATGTGTCCCTTAAAGGTATGCCACAACATTCCCCATTTTTGTAACTTAAAGTTGCACCCTTAAATAACAGGAACTATTCATGTTACACCAAAATAAAGCTGTTACCTATTTAAACATATAATTATACAAAAGAGATAAACTTATGGCTCTCTAAAGTGTAATGATGATTTGCTGAAATACCCAAACTTGGTTAGTGCAAAGTTGGTTTGAGACTCCTGTAAGTTCTCACAATTCTGAATGTCTGGAGACGTGTTCTACTTGGATCATGTATTAGACTGTGTTCTACTTGCGATGGAGTTACTTGGTGTTTCTTGTTCCAGTACCTCCCTGATTTGGCATCGGTTTCTTTGCAATGTCATTTCATTGGGTGTTCCAACATGATACGGTCGTGGTTCTGGACTGATGCTAATGATTTCTAATGGATTGTATGTTCCATCAGTTGGATGTTATATTTGTATCTTTTATGCACTGTTTGACTTGAATAATTCTTTGCCCTCATGCTGGTCATGCGTGTCATTCACTTTCCCCTGTATTTTTATGAACGTATGTCATATTCCTGGAAGTATTGATGAGTGATGACTGGGAAGGGTTGTTCGCACTTGTCTGTTAAACAATAATTCTGCTGGTGAAGGAATGGTTGGACTGAACAGTGTTGCTCTAAAGTGTAGCATTGTGACATACAAATCATGTTCAATTTGCTGACATTAAGGACTTTACAGTACATACCATATGTTCTACCATGCCATTGGATCCGGGATAGTCTGCTGATACTACTTGTAAAAATTGTTTCCAGTATATTGGGATCCGTTGTCTAAAACAACTTTTTGAGGTGTCCCAAATAGGCTAAAGGTTGAACTCAGTGTGTCTGCAACCACTGCACTAGATGTGTCGCGTAACTTAGGGTAATGGGAAATTTCGAGAAGTAGTCACAACAAAGAAATCATCTCGACAGATGCTGAAGAGATTAATTGCAATTCTGGTCATTGGATGTGCGGGTACTTGTGAGATACCATCTTGACAATTCAGCTCAGATCTGCATACAAAGAATGGTTTTAAATCTTCAGCAACTTGTGCATTTGACCATCCTTGTAATACTTGTTCACAGACTCTTGCTAAAATTGGATCCCAATTTGTCCAATTCTTTATCTGTCTCATGCAGACTGGTGAGGAGTCCAGGAAATTCAATGCAAGTACTACCTTTTGAGGTACTGGTATGTGTATAATACTATCGGGCAAAGGGAAACGACTGAGGGCATCTGCGTTTGCTATATGCACATCCAGATGGTGCATAAAAGTGTATCTGTATGCCGACAAAATTAAAGCCCATCTCTGAATTCTAGCAGAGGCTATCGGTGGGATTGCCTTATCTTCACTAAACAACCCTAACAGTGGTTTGTAATCTGACACTATGGTGAAGTGTCAACCAAGTAAATATTGTTGGAATTTCTTTACTCCAAATATGATAGATAAGCTCTCTTTTTCAATTTGAGAGTAACCTTTCTGAGCTGCAGAAAGGGTTCTGGATACATATCCTGTTGGCTTTTCAGCTTTGATTTCTGTTTTTCCTTTTTGTGTTTGCCACAGGGTTTTATCTCATCCTTCATTCTGATTTCACAGTCAGCCAAATTTCTCTCTGGTGATATCTTAACTTGGTTCAGTTCAGGGGTTGAGTTATCCATTTGAATCTTGGAAAGTTCCATGACTTTTCCTTTGAATGTCTCTTTTGTCTCCATCAATTGATTCTTCAGTCCTTCTGTCTCTTATTTGTATCTTTTGGCTTCCTCTTGGAACATTGAACACGTTGATTTTTTTCTTCCAACTGTTTCTTCAATTGGTTCAGGGTGACACTGCATTCATTTAGCCTCTTTTCATGACTTTCCCATGGAACCAACTCTGACCTGAGGGAACAAAAACAGAATTACCTGGAAAAACTCAGCAGGTCTGGCAGCGTCGGCGGAGAAGAAAAGAGTGGACGTTTCGAGTCCTCAAAACTCAAAACGTCAACTCTTTTCTTCTCCGCCGATGCTGCCTGACCTGCTGAGTTTTTTCAGGTAATTCTGTTTTTGTTTTGGATTTCCAGCATCCTCAGTTTTTTGTTTTTATCTGACCTGAGGGATCCTTGCTTCCTGTGAAAGTCTTCAGTTCTTCTGTCTCATTCCGAAAGACACCATCATGTTCCCTTGTCAACTCAGGATTTCTTCTTGTCCTGACCTGAAAAATTCCCAAGCAATTTAGTTTGATTTCTTCCAACCAATCACAGCCCAAAAAGCTAGGTCCTCCTCCTGTTACAACAATGATTGGCAGCTGAGCTGTCTGTTGCCTGTAGGATACAGGTACAGAGATGATGTCTTTCACCTGTATTGCTTCGCCTGTATATGTTTTTAACTGAGCAGCAGTTTTCTCCAAACTCAATGGCTAGTTACTTTCTCTGAGGTATTTAAAAATGAGTTCTCCCAACACTGTGGTCGATGCTCCCACGTCCACCTCCATGAGCAGAGGCTTTCCATTTACTTGAAGTGTAACAGTGATCGGTTCGGTTTTCCTGGCCTTCAGATTGAGTAGGGAATAAACGTCAGCCTCATTAACTTCTGGTTCATCTATATTGTACACTTCATTTAACTTGACCTCCTGTCTGAATTGCTGTCTTGATCTAGTCCTGCATTGTTTAACAACAGGCCCTTTATGTGGCAGTAGTGGCATTCTGCCTCTTTAAATGTACAGACTTTGGATTTCCCCCAGAACAGTAACACTTGAACTATTGGGTTACAGGTGAGCTGCTTACAGCATTTCTTTCTGTTTTTCTAGCAGTAGGTACCGTGTTCCCCTTCGTGGTAGCCTCCCTGATCTTCACGCCATGCCCGGCAGCAGGTTCCCACCCTAACTGCAACATTGCGCAATGTTGCACACTCTGCAGAGCCTGCAAATTCCTCTCAGCACTCTCCATTGCTAGCGCTATCTCCATGGTGCGCTTCAGATCTATCTCAACTTCTGCAAGCAAACAGCGCTGAATGGCATCGTCGTTTATGCTGCAAGCCAAACTACCTCGCAACATTTTGTTTAAAGTATCACCAAAATCACAGCACTCCATTAACTGTTTTAACTCCACATTGTATATTGCCAATGACTCACCGGGGGCCCTTACTCAAGAGTTACACTAGAATCTTTGCATGATCACCAAGGGTTTCACAAGGCCCACTAGCTCGGTGAAGGATTTGGAATTTGGCGCATTCGAAGCTGTCAAGCTACGGATTAGGTTATAAGTTTTGCTCCCACAGACACTTAGGAAAATTGCCTTCTGTTTCTCCTCCACTGTTATTTTGTTAGCTATGAAGTAAAAACCTAATTGCTCAATGTACTGACTCCAGTCCTTGACGGATGAGTCGTATGGGTCAATTCTGCCAAAGAAAGGTATTGCTGGTGAGTATACTTTTCTTTCTTCCCTTAAAATATCAGAATACTCACAGTCGCCAGGTGAGGTGCTGCACTAGCGCTATTTATCCTCTTTGACAGTTGTAATAAACTTGGAGTGCAGGACAGGTTTCTTGTAAGAAACAGTGAACTTTATTTACAGGCTTCAGATGAGGCTATTTACTTGTTCCAAGACCAAAACTAAAAAACTCGACCACTAAGATTCCCCACGCTTAGGACTGATTGGTCTATACAGTCACATGACCCCAATAACAGTAAGAAATGGTTTAACTTATAATTACTACAGAGATGTGATCCAGTTGCTGTATTCTGGGTGGTATACACGTTAACGGTCTACACCAGATCATTTCAAGTGGTTTGTGATTGGTTTCCACCATAAACTTTATTCCAAATAAGTACAATTGGAAATATTGGATTCCAAAAAACAAGGCTAATGTTTCCCTTTCAATATTCAAATAATTGGCTTGGGCTGTTGCTAGACTTTTGGGAGCAAAAGCAATAGGCTTCTGTTTTTCCAGGATGCGCGCTCCAAGGCCTTGTTGTGACACATCAACCTCCAGTGTGGTTTCTTCTACTGGGTCATGGGATTGAAGTGTTAATGGTCCTTTGGTCAATGATTCTTTGAGTTCATCAAATGTGTGTTGATGATCCTTCTGCAGATAAATAGTACTTTTTTCAGAAGTTCTCAAAGAGACAAGGCTTTCTGTGCAAAATTTGGTATGTATGGCAAAATAAAATTGAATACTAAAGCAATGTTGAAGATTACTTTTATCTTGCAGGTTGGACATTGTGCTAATGTCCTTCAATTTGCTAGGATCAGGATGAATGCCAGTGTCTGAATCAACTGACGTGAAAATTTTGATCTGTTGTACATTCATGTTGTATTTTTGGCCATTGAACACAAATCCCTCTCAATGTGCTGCCTCTATTAGAAGGTGCAAATATTGATCATGCTCCTGAATTGTTCGGCCAGCAACAGCAATGTCATCTGCTGTGTAGATGCATCCTGGAATTTCGCAAGTGATATGGCCTATGTGCTGTTGGAAAAGATCTTGGCTTATGGAAAGTCCAAATGGTAATCCTTGGAAACAGTATCTCCCGAATGGAGTACAGAAGTCGTTAGCTCCTGAGTGGTCTTTTCCAAATTTTATGACCAGCATCCATTTTAATGTCAAGTTTGGGGGGAAATTTGCTTTTCCAAACTTGTGGTTTAGCTCCTCAAGTGTGGGAATTCTATGTGGGCATCATTTCAGTGCTGTATTCAGATGACTTGGGTCTAAGCAAACACATATAGAGCCATCTTTTTTGATGACGCATGTGATGGAGCTGCACCAATCAGTGTGGGGGAGGACTTCATGGATTATGCCATCTTCCTCCATCTTATCTGGTTCTGCTTTCAGCTTATTCTGGAAATGGGTGTTACGTGGTGGATAAATGGAAGGAGTAGCATCTGCATGTACATGTAATACTGCAACACCTTTGAAACATCCAACCCTGTTTAACCTATCCAGGAAGAATGTTAGGTCAGCTACAGAGATGATAAGGTTGTCCTTGAGGTCTGCTGTCTTTGACATTATCATGTCAATGCTATGAATGGTGACCCAGGTCAGGCCTCTGCACACCAATGGGGCTGTAATCACTGGATCTCTAGTGCCCACAATATAGAATATCTGGGATGACCATAGTGAGTTGTTGTAGTGACATTCAAGTGTACTGGATCCCAGAAACATCACTTATATTTATCTCATATATATTTAATCTCATTTCTATATGTCTTAGTTCTGATGAAGAGTCATATGGACTCGAAGCGTCAACTGTATCCCTTTCCGCAAATGCTGTCAGACCTGCTGAATTTTTCCAGGTATTTTTGTTTTTGTCCCAGAGACATCACCTTTAAGCCATTGTAGGCTGTAAGCTTGGCAGTGATTGGTTGACAGACCACTTTTCACTTGTGCGGGTACATGCTTTTCTTTATAAATGGAAGAAAGTTAGCACTTGCTCCCTTATCGATTTTTGCCCACAGCATATGTTTCCCAGGCTTCCATGGGCATACAATGTGAATAATGGCAAAGGCTTCAGTTGGTACAACAGTGTCAATATGTTCTGTGATGTTGACTGTATGGAAAGCCTGCTTACTGTGTGTGTTAATGCTCTTGTCATCCTCATCATCCATGTAATCTGGCTCATCATTTTGTGGATTTGCTGTTTGTGTTATTTGGTATGCTCCCTTGAATGCTGTACCTGTGCTGCACCGACTGTGTCTTATGGTGTCGAGCCACTTGTTCTGGCTTTGGCTTTTTGCACTGGCGCTTCCAGGATCCTCTGGTGCTACATGCTTTGCATATGCCATGAAAAGCAGAACAACTCCTGAGTGCATGTATGAGACCACACCACCTGCATGGCTCACCAGGTTTGTTTGAATTGTCTACCGTGCCAATGGTGGAAGTAGTGTACAGACCCTGTAACTGTCTACCCTTAAAGATTGCTTCACACTTACACCTACTTTTTAGCAATGTTTCCAAGCTGTAACCTATGGGTTTGTCCAAAAGATCCTTTTGAGATGCTTTTATGGGGGTAGAAGCTATCAAGAGCTTGATGATTCTAAAAGCCAGTTCTGCTTCTGAAAAGCCAGAATCACATTTCATATCTCTGCAGCAGCCCACAAACTGATCTGTCATCCTCTTGAGCTGCTGTCTAAAAGATATAAATTTGAGATGACGCATGTGAGAATTAAGTTTAACACTTAACCGACCTTCAAGTGTAGACCATAATTTGCTTAGGTCAATGAGGTCATCTTTTGAAAGTCCTGATGTGTGCAGTCTGTGGAGATCTTCATTCTCTATGGCTATTTTGACTTTGATAACCTGTTTGATGACTAGTTCGGAGACAGCCAGGTCCAGAGAACAGGCCTGCCACCTTCCAATTGAGGGATGGAAATGTTATAGTCATCCTGTCAGTATTTGCTGAAGTTTCAAAAATATCTATGGCAGGAACAAATATCCAGGCTTGCACAGTTCTTCAGAGCTTAAATTCTGTGTCTCCGCTGGCTTGCAGCTCCTTGTATGGCTGCACACTGTCGTTAGACTTAACGCGGAATCATTCCAGATTTGCACTAAATGTGGTTGTAAGCGGCTGCAATGGTGACTTTTCAGAATCACAGAATCACAGAATTGTTATGGGGTATAAGGAAGCCATTCGGCCCATTGTGTCTGCATTGGCCCTCTGAGCATTTTAACTTAGTGCATTTTAACTCCTGCCTTTTCCCCGTACCCCTGCACATTTTTTCTATTTAAATAATCATCCAGTGCCCTCTTGAATGCCTCAATTGAACCCACCTCCACCACACTTCCAGTCAGTGCATTCCAAACCCTAACTACTCGCTATCTCGCCTCACATTTGCTTCTTTTGGAAAACATTTTAAAACTGTGCCCTCTGGCTCTCAATCCATTTAAAAGCGGCAACAGTTTCTCCCTATCTACTCTGTCCAGACCCCTCATGACCCCTCATACCAAGCCCGCAGCAATAATTATGCATTCCTGGGAAACATGCCATTTCCATGGCAGGCAGGCTCTCAATCGGCTGCCACACCATCACCTTGCCCTTCAGCAAGCCGGGCACCACGTTTAAAGTGCAGCCACACGCACACCTCTCAGTGCTTCCAGCCCACGTCAACTGCAAAGAAGACAAGGCCCTGAAAGGCAAAAAGACTGCAGCATCCAGGTTCCATGATGCATCTCATTTTGGATGCGGTGGAAACTTGCTCTGATGTTCTCCACCCCCGCTCTGGCCGCAGGATGGACAGCAACCTCACTAATCTGGCTTGGGAGGCAGTGGCAGCAGTGGTCAGTGCCGATGGCCTACAAAAGAAGACAGCTACCCAATGCCACAAGAGGATGATTGATCTCCTCCGTTCCACCAGGGTAAGTCACTCTTCTCATCACTCTCACCTCACACACTCACAAACCCATTACACATCCACAGGGTCCTCACTCACTGAAGTTCAAGGGATATCATCATTCATTCTCCACACACACCTTCATTTTCCTCATACTGTCCATGGAATCACTCACCACCCATAAATGCCAGGCATACTTATTATCTGGTATGGTAGGCATCCTGCTTACACTCCCTTCACCTCTATTTGTGCAGGACAAGCTGGCACACAACAAGTGGGGGAGGTCGCTTACCATTGGGGGAATGTCTGAAATCAGGGTCCTCACACACTTTGAAAGCAGAGCCATCCAGCTGACCGGTGAGGACCTGAAACATTCCTGTACTGATGGTGAGGTCAGCGGTGCTCTACCAAGTGAGGATCCAGCAGAGCAACATATGTCAGACAACCATGCCGTGAGCGATGTGTCAGTTTCAGCATCCCGATGGTCTACTCCACCAAGCTGCGAGTTGCAACATGTACCTCATTATAACGTTGCTCTGCTGCAGTCTGAGGCCGCTGCACGGGTGTCATCAGCCACGTCCTCTGCGGGTAGCCCTTGTCCCCGAGGAGCCATCCCTGCAGCCTCTGTGGACCCTGGAAGTCTTCAGGGATCTGTGACTGATGAGAATGTAGGGGTCATGCACAATCCCTGGAAACGTGTGCAAACCTGTAGGATGCAGTGGTCGCACACCAGCTGCACATTCAGCGAATGGAACCCCTTGCAGTTGATGTAGTCCACCGTGTGTTGTGATGGAGATCTGAACGCCACATGAGTGTAGTCAGCTGCAGCCTGTTTCTGTGGGAAACTCAAAATCTGGACAAATCCATTTGCTCTTGCATCCTGGCTCTCCTGGTCCCGAGTGAACTGTACAATGTTGTGTGCCCTCGCAAAGATGGCATCCGTGACCACATGGATGCAATTGTTCATTTGTGGGTGGAGGCTTGTGATATCCCACAGAGTTCACATGTGGAGCTCTGAAAGGAGCCACTGGCATAGAACTAGAGCACCAATGGTACTTTCATGCCCTCCATGTCCCTATGGCGCCAAATCCTGCTGTAGCTGACAAATGTGACCAACCAGTTCTCTAGACATGCAAAGTCTTCGGCAACACTGGTTCTCAGTCATCTGCAGGAATCAAAGGCAGTGTCAATAGACCCTGAGTCTAGCCAGGAATTGACAAGCAATGGCTCACTGTCGTTCTTCGGCAGCATGTGCCAGAGCCCAGCCACCCCTTCTTTCTGAGGGTGCCGCTCCTCCCTCTGCACAGCCAGGCACCTCAGTCGCTCTCTGCTCCTTCATCTACACTCTCTGTACGTCACAAGGCATACAGCTAGATCACCAGGCTCCATGATCCTGATGTACTTCTCCTGCAGGTTTAAAGAGAAAGAATCATGGATTAGCATGGGTGTATGAAGAACCTGTCTTGGTTAAGTTTGACAGCCCCTTAATGCATCCTAGACAGTGCTGGCCACCACTTGGATGGCCAGAGACTAGTGCACCACATGGCTGCCCGAAACCCTACCCACCTCCGCCCCACTCCGCCTAACCGATTGGCAGCAGCTTTGCCCACTGGACTGCATGCTGTGCTTTCAGCTCAGGCACGTGCATTCTCCTAACCCTCACTACAAGGCTGCACTACAAGACTGGTCCAAACCGAACTGATGACATTGCAGGGGGCTAAGAGCACCTCCACCAGTGACTGCTCCATGGCCAGCTTTAGCAAGAAGACTGTACAACGTGCCCAGTCATCCAACTGTTCTGCAGTCCACTAAAACACTCATTATTTTGCAGTTTGTTGCCAAGGGGTGAAAAGCTCTGGAGCACTTGGCGGCACTTTGATGCCTGTGCATTGCTTGAGTGGGCAGATTAGCTAGAGGCCCAACTCCAATCATATCAATGTGGCTGTGCCTGAACTGTTTCAGCAGGTGAATTGTCACTTCATACAAGGTGTCTCTAATGTATGGCCACTTTCCTTGACCACACCACCACCCAACACCCCCACTCCCCCGCCTACCCCGCACATGCTTGTGTACTACCTTCAACCTCTGGGCAGCCCTTGCCCCCACCCAAGTTGCCTCAACTGCAGGGCAGCCCTTGTCCCCCCTCCCCCCACACCACACCCCCCAACATACCTCAACCTTGAAGTCCAACAGGCGATCCAGGCAAGTGCTCCTCAAAGTTACTGTGCACTCACCTCAGAATTCCCCTCAAAGTGCAGTCTACCAAGTCCATGCCTTTTTATATGCTGTGTTGAAACATGTTGGCGAGGGCAGATGATCCAGTGTGGAGGATCAGTCCAGCGGGCTGGCCTTATGATGATATGCTGATGTATTGCAATGAGGTTCCCAACGTCTGATGGCATGAAATACGGGCCGTCATTGGCAGGCTGAGCAGACAATCGCAAACTGCTTTCAAACTGGCCTTTTCGTCATATTGTCCACTCACGCCACCAAACACAGCCGAGGTCATTGGGCACAGAAAATCCTGGCCTTAGGATAGATGGTGCTGTTGTTGCTGTCCTACACTTTTGTTCGGCCCTGCCCATGAAGCGAACACACTTTGATATATAAAGAAATTATTCAATGGAGATCTTTCACAGCTTTTGGAGCTGCCACTCGCTGGACACTTTTGCCTGGTCCTGTCATGAACATTAGGCTACACCACCCCACCCACTGTTTTCCCAGTATGGTGGCCCACTGCAGAAGAAGTTGCTCTTATTAATGGAGCCCTGTCCAACACTACACCTTGGTTTGCTGAATCGTTTCACTAACAGTTGTTCCTATAAGCTACTACAGCATTGGACCCATACCTATGGCCCCCATCTACAGTTGTTTTACCTGGACCTGACACCTACCTGTTGAAGCGAGAAGTGAAGGCCCTATCACACAGGACTGCTGTGTACTGGATATAGAGCCACTCACACAGAGACTTTCACACTGCTGTGAGCACTGCAGGTTTACTTGTTAGGTCTTCAAACTTCCACACACTGGAATTCTGTTGCATGTAGAGGATTCAGTGTTGCAGATTCTGCACAATCTTCAATTTAAATCTTCAAACACCACTACTGCCACCATGTTGTGTTTTCTACCTTACACAAGCACCCCAACCACACAAACAGGATTGGTAGCTGAATTAGGTGGATTTTTTTTTTTGAAGGGGTAAAACTATATACAACACTATTTAGGAGTTCAGTTAACACCCCTATCATCTGTCTGATGATTTTATGCGCATATACACCACATCCTGTCTGGTGATGCGGAGCAGTTTTTTATATGCCCCTTAAAGGTAAACACAACAGAAATAGCGTACTGGATGAAATCACAAAGTGGCATGAGACTACATGGTCCAATTGAACTTATGTCTCTCATTTTAGTTTGTTTAAAAGCCAGATCGCTGGCTCAGTTATACCGACACATTTACACTGATGTACAGTTGAGTGACTTTGCATCAACCGTGTCCTTAAACACCAAAATAGAATGTGATTCAACAATCTGAATTTGAGTCCTCAATATTCACTGAACAGCTAGTGTATAATGATAAATATTACATGGATGTGGTGTGCTTAGCTCAGACACTAATGATGCTCAAGATTAGATTAGTTTGTAATTGAAAATAGGCAGCTTAATTCCCAAATGAGATTGATGGCCAAGTCCTTCAGTCAAGCAAATTATTGCTGTTTGATTTTACTTTATTGCACTTAATATTTGAGTATTTTGCAATTTTTAGAGTATTTCTTCCTTCAATATCTAAGGGCTCCAGTGGGGATTTGAGGCAGTTCAACAGAGTCAAAGGCAGAAGTGCAAAATGCCAATTTTATTTGCTATTCCTTTGGAACTCTGCTGGTGAAGTTTTTTTTTTAATATAAAAGCTTGTGAAGTAGAATCTTGACAGCTGAGTTATTGTCAGTATTAATAAAGTTACATTTCACATGGCTGCCTCTGTGATGGCTCTGTAAATGATCAGTCACTCAGGGAGGTCCTTAAATTACTGAGACTGTCAATCAAATACCAAAGGCATCAATTAAATGAGTTGATTGTCAGCAAAAGATAGTCAATTATAAACTATCATATTATATACAATCACCTCTTCTCAATATCAAGTATCTGTTTATGCTGCTTATGAGGATACAGCTGTACAGCTGGTTTGACACCAGTACCTACTTAGAATGAAGTGCACCCACTGCTAACCAAATATTCAAGGTAATTATGGGCCAATAAACATTAATCATTGCAGTGGCTGTGCAACCAGACCCATGAGAAATTATCTCTACAAAGTGTTGTTGTATGACTTGTATAAATTCAATTTGACAGAATGTTTACAAGGATTATACTGTATGTTCACACCATTGCAAAGTCAGTACTGCTCCACAACAATCAGTGGCCCTGACAATTCATGGAGGAAGGGATGAGACATCTTAGGGTATGTGTCAGGGTGGTGTGTCTGGGTTGAGCTCTGGAAGTACAGAAGGAAAGATACGCAGAATTAAATTAATTGAAGATCATGTGCATAACTGGCATTATTAAAATCATACTGCAGCCCATGGTTTTCTTTTCCTGCTTCTGTCATTTGAAATAATACTCCCTTTATTTTTCCACCGGAGAGAGACATAATCCCACACAACTGCCCTAAACCAGTTGTGAAGAGATACAGAAGAGTGACTCGAGAACATGTTCCAACCCCTAATCCTATCCCTCCCTATGCAGCAGCATAATGGTCTATACTCAATGTTTACTCACAGCACTGGAACTAAGACAGGATTGTAGGGGGAAAAAATCTATAGTGCAGTTCCATTGGCAGCACACAGTGGGTTGGATTTTATTCTCCTTCGTCAGTGTGTTTGCAGATGGAAGGGCACATTAAAATCCAGCAGGTGGCCTTCCCACTAGCTACCCGCCTGCCCCCCACCTATCTGAAATTTTACAGGACAGTTAGGAAGGGGAGGGGAAATGAGGGAAGCGCTGGGCATCCTGCCTGCCCTTTGGCCTACTGAGGCCCTGAAGTGGCCAATTAAGGGTCCCATCTCGCTGCCACCATATTTTACCTGCAGGGGGAGGGGTGGGAGGTGGGAGGCCCACACCATGTGGGAAGGCTGGCAGCTTTATTGCAGGCTGGAGTTAGGCAAGGGGGAGACCTCCTTTGCAAGTCCCCTGGGTCCATTGGAGGCACCACCAAAGGTCAGCCCACCCCCACTTAACGCTTCCCACTGGGCCCCTGAACTCACCCACATCACCTCCACCATCGCTAAGACACCCAACCCCAGACTTATCTGGCCTCCTGAACACCGGGGACTGCCTGTAGTCCCAGCAATGACACTGAGTCCCAGCAGGCATTACCGGGACTACAGTGCTGCTGGCCATCCAGATCGGCCAGCAGCTCTCTAATCTGAGGACAAGAGAGGAGCGAAAATCTCACCTTAAAGTCATCAATACTTGAAGAGGATGACAAAAGAAATTGTTTGAAGTTCCTAGAGAAGTATTGGGAAGAGAGATCAAACTGAAAGTTGTTACAACAAAGACTGGAGGATGAAATTACTCCAGGGAAGCTCACTGAAACAAGCAGCACTAGTGCATGCAAAAGGAAGTTAGGAGATGATTGTGTGAACTGACACTTTTCACAGCTCACAAGGGATGCATCTCAGGGTTAAAGCCCAGGGGCAGAACATTACGCTTGGCGGAGGGCATGCACCCGACACGCCTGAGCATAAAATGAGACACGATAACGTTGGGTGTGCGTCCCAACGTCATTGCGCACTCGCGCAATATTTCGTTCGCTAATTCGCCGATAATTAAAGGCCTATTAAGACCATTAACATAGAAACTAGGAGCAGGAATAGGCCATTCGGCCCTTCGAGCCTGCTCCACCATTCATTATGATCATGGCTGATCATCCAACTCAATAGCCTGCTCCTGCTTTCTCCCCATATCCTTTGATCCCCTTCACCTCAAGAGCTATATCTAACTCCTTGAAAACATACAATGTTTTGGTCTGAACTACTTCCTGTAGTAGCAAATTCCACAGGCTCACCACTCTCTTGGTGAAGAAATTTCTCCTCATTTCAGTCCTAAATGGTCTACCCCAAATCCTCAGACTGTGACCCTTGGTTCTGGACCCCCCTAGCATCAGGAACATCCTTCCTGCATCTACACTTTCTAGTTCTATTAGAATTTTATAGGTTTCTATGAGATCCCCCCTCATTCTTCTGAACTCCAGTGAATATAATCCTAACCGACTCAATCTGTCCTCATATGTCAGTCCCACCATCCCAGGAGTCAGTCTGGTAAACCTTCGCTACATTCCCTCTATAGCAAGAACATCCTCCCTCAGATAAGGAGACCAAAACTGCACACAATATTCCACAATATCACCAAGGCCCTGTAAAATTGCAGCAAGACACCCTTGCTCCTGTACTCGAATCCTTTCACTATGAAGGACAACATACCATTTGTCTTCATTACCTGCATGCTTACCTTCAGCGACTGGTGTACGAGGACACCCAGGTCTCGATGCACATTCCCCTCTCTCAACAATCTAATTAAATTCAAATCTACACTGCCTGTCTAACCTAACGGTTGGCGGGCAAGGGAAAAAGCCAAGCAGCCTTTACATTTTTAGGAAACCTCATTCACAAGCGGGATGAGGTTTCCTAAAGCAAAAAACATTAAATAAAAACTTTATTTTGGCATTAAAGTATGTCCCATCTCATGTGATAGAGTCACCTGTAGGGACATGTTTTATTAAATTTTTACTGTCTTTATTAATTTTTAAAAAGCACTTCAATCTCCCTGAGGCAGCTCTGTGACTCAGGGGGATTGAAGCACTCTTTCTTGTGTGTGCATGAGCTGCACGCAAGGCCTGGCTCTTCCTCATCCCCCCACCCACACAGGCAGCACTCAGCACTGCTACTCGCGATCCACACAGGGCCGCCCTTAATTGGCCCACCCGCGTGGAGTCGATGGCGGGCGGAGATCGGCTTCCTGACTACCCCCACCCACCCTGCCGAGCACCTCCGCCAAGGGCAAAATCCTGCCCCAGAATTATTTCATCCATTAAAATTGATAGATAGGCTGAATGTCTGCATTTGCCTAAGGTGTGAGTGCTGTTTCTTCCTGAATTGTAGAATCAATCTTTAAAAGCATTCGTGAAGAATGATTGGATTGAATAGTATGGGGTAGAATTTAATGCCCTCCCCCATGGCAAGTTTGGTGGCAGGGGGCATTTGACCGGGTCGGAGGGTGCCAGTTGAGGACCCGACTTGCTGCCTTCCCGCCTCCACCCTGATTATGCCCATGGCGGGAAGGCCCATGTTTGGCCTTCCTGCCCTGCTGCACATTGGGGGCCTTAAGTGGGCAAGGGCCTCACCCCTCCACTAGTATTAACCCAGCATCAGGCAGGTGACTTGCCATGTGGGGAGCAAGGCATGTAAGCATGTATAGGGTTGCTTGCACCTTCCCAAGGGGGTCCCTTGTTCAAAGACACTCAGTGCCTTATCGAGGGACCAGACATCAGGAAGTGGGGATGGAGGTGGGGGGACGTGCTAATAGCCACCCCCCTGCACTTGTTGCCAATCGCCCCTCTTACCCCCTCCCCCTCTCCTCCATAACCCCCATTCTGTGCCCCATCCCTCCCATCGCACCACCATCACAGTCCTGTGGCCTGGGATCCAGCGATGATACTGGGTCATGGGTGGGTGTCATACCAGCAGCAAACACCGCCTCACCACTGGTGCTGCCATTCAATAGAATTGTTGGCCTCAAGATGACTGGCAGCTCTTGGCAGAGATGATTTTCACCCCTGAGGTCTTTGATCCCAGGGAAGGCCCACTTTTGTCCACTGAGTGGCACTTAATTTGGATGACGCAAGGCTCTCACTGGCTCTCCAGCTGGCAGGAAAGACCCTGGTTGCCTCTGTTAAATACTGGCCATAATGAGAAAGCAGGTTGAAATCAATCATCAAGGAAGATTCATTGTTTCTAATGACATTTCCCCTACTCTGAACTTTTTTATGAGTTCATATAAAATTTAACTATTCCACTTTTGCAGATGGCTTTTTCAGGAGGTCATCCATTCAAGGTAATGTAATCAATTGTATGGGAGTTTGAAGTATTTAAATTTTTAAATCTAACATTGTTCTGCCCATAGCAATACTCCACACCAGAGGTAGATATGAAGAGATCAAATTTTAAATTTCAATAAATTAGTATATTATATTTTGTATTCATTTACGGGTTGTGGGAGTCACTGGATGTGCTAGCATTTATTGCCCATCCCTAGTTGCCCTTGAGAAGGTGGTGGTGAGCTGCCTTCTTGAAGCACTGCAGTCCATGTGGTGTAGGTACACCCATGCTCTTAGGGAGGGAGTTCCAGGATTTAGACCCAACGACAGTGAAGGAACGGCGATATATTTCCAAGTCAGGATGGTGAGTGGCTTGGAGGGGAACTTGCAGGTGGTGGCTTTATCAAGTATCTGCTGCCCTTGTCCTTCTAGATGGTAGCAGTCATGGGTTTGGAAGGTGCTGCCTAAGGAGTCTTGGTGAGTTTGTGCAGTGCATCTTGTCCATGGTACACACTGCTGCTACTGTGCATCGGTGGTGGAGGGAGTGAATGTTTTTGGAAGGGGTGCCAATCAAGCAGCTGCTTTGTCCTAGATGGTGTCAAGCTTCTTGAGTGTTGTTGGAGCTGCACTCATTCAGGCAAATGGAAAATATTCCATAACACTTCTGACTTGTGCATTGCAGGTAGTAGACAGGCTTTGGGGAGTCAGGAAGTGAGTTACTCACCACAGGATTCCTAGCCTCTAACGGTTGTAGCCACAGTATTGATATGGCTAGTCCAGTTCAATTTCTGGTCAATGGGAACCCCCTGGATGTTGATAGTAGGGGATTCAGTGATGGTAATGCCATTGAATGTCAAGGGGCAATACTAATTTAGCAACAGTAAGTTATCACACAATATTGCAACCAAGGAGGTAGGTAGTGGCGAATGTGAATGGTCAATCATTGGTGTGTAATTTGTCATTTATGTCAACAGTTCACTAAAGGCCAAGGGCAACATGTTTGGTTACAGTGCTGGTGTGATGTCAGTTACATATGTCATACATAAGCCATATGTCCCGGTGACTGGCCAATCAAATCAATCATCATGTTGCTTCAGTTGTTCGTAATTGACAGAGTGCAGACCGTACTCAACCAGTCCAAACTTTCAAAACTCAAAAAAAATGTCTACTGTTTGTTGTGATTCTGTTGTTGGACAGCACTTACTGAACAATCCTGAGTGCACTATTGGCTACATTAACAACCATTTTAAGATAATCCATTGAGCTTGTAAGGTGACTCATTTGCACTTGCTAGAAGCGACATACATTCATAAACAGGGACCTGTTATCTGCAAACAAAAGGAATATGTTCAAAAGCAAAATACTGCAGATGCTGGAAATCTGAAATAAGAACAAAAAAGGTGGGAAAATCTCAGCAAGTCAGGCAGCATCTGTGGAGAAAAACAGAGCCAAAATTCTAGGTTGACAACCTTTCATCAGAACTAGGAATATGTTAAGCCTTGCACCTTTTTTAAATTACCCAGGAGCTTGGGGAGCCTATAGTTCCCCGTTGCTTTCTCCATGGCAATGCCTTGGCTATTCAGAGTTGACTTGCCAGCCAATCAGTACCCTTTTCTCCTGTAGTATAAATTGTTGTAATCATTCAAAATTTGGCATTCATGTGTTTGTCCTGGTGAATGCTAGATGAAAAACTTTGTTAGCATGTCTCTCATTTCAGCAATATTTTAGTTATGAAATTGTGTTAGATTGAGTTATACAATAGCTGAAACCACTATTCTCTTACATTCTGAGTACAAAGCTAAACCAGTGATGAGGTAAAATTTCTTCTCAGCCTGATTGCTGTTTGTCCTTATAATATACTACCATTCTGAGTAAAGGCAATAGTTGTAATGTCCTTGCTGTGCTATAGCTGCACCAGATACAGTTGTCAAACTCAAACTCAATCATTTCCACCTAGATTTCCTCAGTAAGATCATGATATTTGATGGTGACATGAGATTCTGGTCGAGGAGGTCCTCAGATGAGCAAATGTGCCAGTCATGGAGGCAAAGATAGTAAAATCTCATGCAATAAAAACAGGACAAAGTTAGCAAAAGGAGAGGGAACCATCAGAAATTTAAAGAAATCTGCTTTCAAGTTTTTAGAAACCTGCTTAGTGTACATTTGTGACAATGATGGTTTGTCCATCAAGTGGGTTGGTCAACTAGCCTGAACCCACGGTACTAAACTATCCATGAAAGTATTCAGTGGTGAGCTGAAATTTGGTAAACATTCTCATGGTACTCAGTTCAAAAGATATGATTGTCTAAAGACCAACAAAAAAAAGGATGGCCAACACATGGTAACTTGTGTGATGAGGAGAAGTAGCAAAAGATAATTCACCATGGCAGGACAAAGCAAGTCAATAACCAGCCAGGCAAAGAAAAAGAGTCCTGAGGAAATCAAGGGAAGAGCAGTCTGACAGCCGATGTCCTGTGTGTGGGAAAACATTCCTCGTGGAAATCTGATTTTGTACCTCATGTCAGATCACAACTAGTATTAGTTAGAGATGGATAATAGATTGTCATTGTGAACAATGAAGGGAAAACCATCATTGTCAACAACATACACCAAGCAGATTTTAAAGGTGGCTTTGGACGGAATCGTCGCAGAATTGCGATAGCGGGCGTGAAAAAAGACAACTTATCCGCCAGCCGCAATGGCGGGTTTTCACGCCATATCGTCCGCTTCCCACTTCATTACTTATGCAGCCACAGGAAACACACCGTCTCGCTGGTGGGCAGCCTCTGAATTACCTGCCACATTGCTACCTCACCATTTCCTCGCACTGGGTGCCATATCTAAACTGCAGCAACGCACACGGTTCTCAATGCTTGCAGCCCAGGACTACTCCAGTAAAGCCATGGCCTTAAAAGCCAAGAAGAGTTCAGTGATCCATCACTAGAAAGCCTTTCAGAGGCGCGCCATGATGTCCTGCACCCCCCACTCTGGCCCCAGGAGGTCCAGAATCTCACCACTCCGGCTTTGGAGGTGGTGGCAGTGGGGGTCAGTGCCAACGCTGCACAGAAGAGGATGGCTATTCAGTGCAGAAAGAGGATGAATGATATCATCCGAGCTGTAGGGGAAGGCAGGCAACCACCTTATCACACATTTACTGGGATCTCACTCACTGCCAGCTTAAGGGACATCACCACTCACTCCCCCATACACCCTCACATCTCCATCTGGCCTCATCTCCTCTGGAGACTGCCTTCTCAGCCCTCACCATGCTGACGCCACTTGCACAGACCAACATGTGTCCCCACACACATTCTGGGATACCCCCTTCCCCATACAACCCTAGCCCTGTAACCATTGAAAATCCACCTTATGGCTGGTCTGGCAAGTAGAGACCTGTCTGTGAGCTCCCCTAAAAGTGATGTGGTGCTGTCTGTGAAGCCTGGCGCTGATGACCACGAGCGCTGCCCGAAGCAATGTGGGCAAATAAACCTCGAAGTCCTGAGCGACGTACAGCTCGCCAGGTGCACGTTGCTGATGTACAAGTGTGAAACATGTTGGTGTGCAATCACACCAACATGCCCGGATGATCCAGCAGGGGCGGGGGTTGGGGGGGTTGGGGGGGGGGGGGGATGATTCCAGTGAGCAGGGTTTATAATGCGATGCTAACATATTGAACTTAGGTTCTCAATGTGCGGCAGCAGAAAACGCAGCCCACCATTGATGGGCAGAGCGAATGGTCACAAACTGGTTTCACAACAACATGAAACTGATTTTTGGGCCTTCTCGCCATATTACCCGCTCATGCCACGGAACATGCCCATCGCCAATGGGGGCAGAAAATTTCAGCCTTTTTTCATTTCTGGGTTCCTTACCTTTTGATAAATTTGTCCTGTTCTTACTGAATGAGTGGGACAGCAGTAGGCATAAAAAAAAAACAGTCCAATTGTCTCTGCCTGCTTCAAGCCTTTCTGCTCCTCTCTACAACAGCCGAATTAGCTTTAGGGCCAATTACTAGCCCATAACTCCTGTTTATGCCTGGGAATCATTGGTGTTAACAAAAGGTTTCCTAAAGATAATAATGTGCACCGACCTGTTATGACAGGTGCTTTTCTTAAGAAAAGTTCCTTGGGCAGAATTTTACTGCCCCGTTTCAGTGAGGACAGGGCTGTAAAATGCGACAAGATACTCTAAACCTCATTGGCTTCGGTGGGAACGTAAAATTCTGCTGTCGTAAAATTTTGCCCCTTATGTGGTTTTTAACTTCTGAGATGCAAGTATTTCTGTCCAAAACAATGACACAAGTAATCTTAAAACTGCTTCAGGGGAATGGTGTAGGAAATGGAAGTATTTTCGTCATCCTTTGATGTTGCATTTAAGATATAATTTTGGAAGAGAATAGAGGTGTATTTTCTCCTAATATACATGAAAATGCTGGCTGCTGACCTTGGAAGTCACATTTATAAATTGTTTTATTCACCACAACTAACATCCCTCACCTTAATGAGAACAAACATGCTCAAAAATTATTGAAAGTAATGGATTAAAAAAAAATATAAATTTCCTAACATATGGTCATATTGTCTCTCAATCTTCTTAAAACTAACAGAAATAAATTCAGTTCCCATCTTAGCTCAGAACTTAGGCTTTAAGTCCCAGAATTATCTTTGCTGCTCTTATTCATATTATCACTAACTCACCAATGTCCTTTTGAAGATGGGCAGATTGGCAGTTTATTACTAAGATCCAGAAGACCTGGAGGCTAACATCTTCAATACAATCAAGTTTGTAGCAATTATTCACCAAAACAACTGATTAATAATATAATTTTAACAAGTGATATAGTTGGACAAATTCCTGAGTTGTACTTATGCCATAATTCCTGTTACAGCTTGCTGGATAGCGAACATAGCTATCTTAAATGAGATAACTTGCATTCGCTTCACTGCAGAGGCTAAATTTTATCCAAAAAGTATTTGTTCTCTCTGTTAATGTGATTCACCAATTGAATTAAGTAATGAAGAAAATAAAAGGGAATGATCCTTTTGTTAGACTAATACTTTTCATTCTCTGCATCAGTGGTGTCTTCAGGTAATGAAGAAATCTCAGAGGGTTTGAAAGATTGTGCAAATATTAACATTTATACAGAGCCTGTTCATTTGGATTCCGTCCAAATTAGTGGCTGAATCAAATAAAAACATGGTGTCTACGAAGAGAGATGTAGAAAAAATAAAGGGAATTGATATTGCAAGATCCTTCCAATTGATCAGTTTAATCCAGATTGACTCAAGTTCAAATTTTGATTGAACTTGTAAGAATTTCATCACAACTGATACATCCAATTTATGTATGACATCCTGCATGCAGTCTTTAAAAATACTGTTGCTGCAAATATAAATTTGACCTGAAGCTGTTATTTCTCTTCCCCTTTAATTTTATAGATACATTCATCTGGGTAGAATAGATTTCCAGCAATGTGTTTCAGACTGCCTAATGCTTCCAGTGTTACAGGCAGAGTGAGAACCTTGCTGGTCCTGAGCAGCTTAATGCCAATAAATTCAATAATGCCAAAGACAGGCACAAGAGTCACAATGAACAATTAACCCACGCCCATTGCTTCTCGTGTAGGCAGCACACAAGCCACCGACCACCTGCTAATTTAAATGATTATGGTATACAGCCAGCACTAATCATACTGTTAAGTGGCTGCACGCCTGAACAGAGGGTGCAGAATCGTGACCTGCTAATGTGAGTTTCAGCCAACCTGCTTAGAGAGAGAATCTAACCATTGCCCTTGACATTCAATGTCATTGCCATCGCTGAATCCCCCCACTATCAACACTCCGGCAGTTACCATTGACCAGAAACTGAAATGGACTAGCCATATAAATACTGTGGCTACAAGAGCAGGCCAGGGGCTAGGAATCCTGTGGAATGTAACTCACCTTCTGACTCCCCATAGCTTGTCCACCATCCACAAGACACAAGTCTAACAGCAGTGTTTGTGTACCTACACCACAGGGACTACAGCGGTTCAGGAAGGCAGCTCGCCACCACCACCTTCTCAAGGGCAATTAGGGATAGACAATAAATGCTGGCCTAGCCAACAATGCCCACATCCTATGAACAAATTAAAAAAAACTAGGGAGCAAGGTTGGGGAATGGTATTAGATTTTTGCTCTCGCAGGGAGTCAGCACGGACATGACAGGCCGAATGACCTTCTTCTGTGATACAACCATTCTGTGAAACTGTGAAATAGTTTTAAAAATAGACTTTTGGTCCTTTGAGCCTGTTCCTTTCAATATAATATGATTTTCAACTAGTCCAACTGAATAAGTGCTAAGGAAATGAAGTTAAAAGGCAAAGTATGGTATCCAAAAAACTAAAACAGTGAGCATATTGCCATGGGCTGAAGAATGACTTCCTATGATTCATGCTCTCCTGTTCCAACTTTGTAGTTAAACATTCTTACTTTCCTGAGTATCCACCTAGTCAGGTCATAAAGTGAACAATAAAATTAATGATTAAGACTAAGATTGCAGTGAGATGGTGAGTATATGATTAGTCCATCCAATTCAAATACTTTACATTTCACCAAGAGCAAGGTTATAGGATATAGTATAGATATAGATATAACATGTCAAAGTGCATTGATAGTACTCATCAGTAAACCATGGGGCGGAATCATCAAGTCTTCTTCATGGCGGGCGTAAGTTGAAAATATGGCAAGAAGGCCAAAAATCAGTTTCATGCAATTATGAAGCCAGTTTGCGACCGTCCGCTCCGCCCATCAATGGCTGGCCATGTTTCCCACCGTCCAAAGTCAGGAACTTAATTTTAATGCACTTGTATCTCATCGTTGTACCCTCACACCGGAATCATCCTCCCACTTCAAATTTACCATCCATGTCACCGTGACTTCAGAATGGCATGCTTCACAACTGCCTTTAAAAGGCATACACCTGGCAAGCTGAACTTCGAAAGAAACTCGAATGTGACCGCACACAGCCTTGCACAATGCTCACAAGCATGGCCCACGGGGCACAGGCACATCATCTTTTCCCTGCTAGATTTCAATATGGTGCCAGGGCAAGGGCTTCAGTGTGGGTGAGGGAGCAGAAGGGAGCAAGGCAGCACAGATTGAAGGAAGCACATGCTGGGGTGTGAGGGGGAGGTGGTGGTGAGTGGGGTTGAGGGAAGCGGCCACGCACTTGGAAAAGCTTGTCAAAAGTGAGCATTCTTCCACTGCCGAGACCGTTCAGCAGCAGCTCCATTGACATGCTTGGAGTCAGGCCTCTGAAGCTTTTCTGGCCACTCAAGCAACACAAAAGCATGAAAGTGCCACCAAATGCTCCAGAACTTTTCACCCCTCGGGCGCAGACTACAAATTAACGTGTGTAGCAGAACAGTTGGCCGACTGGGTGTGTTGTAGAATCCCCTTGCGATAGACAGCCATGGCACAGTCACTGATAGAGGCGCTAAGATCCCCACCAATGTCTTCATTCAGTTATGGACCAGTATCCCTCATGGTTCAAGCTAACAGTGCAGCCTTGCAGTGCAGGTTAGGTCAGCCTGAGCTGAGAGCACAGCATGCAGCCCAGTGGCTGAAGCTGTCACCAATTGGTCAATTGGAGTGAAGCAGAGGTGGATGGGTTTTCAGACAGCCTTGAAGCGCACTACACACTGGCCATCCAAGTGATGGCCAGCACTCTCTGGCTTGCGAGAAGGGGCCTTCAGACTTAACCAAGAGAGGAGGTTCTTAGGACACATATGCTAACCCATGAATCTCTCTCTGTGATCCTGCAGGAGGAGAACATCAGGATCATGGAGCCTGGTGATTTAGCAGTTTGCCTCATGGCTTACAGAGAGCAGAGAAGAAGAAGAGCTCAGCAGAGGCAGTTGGCTCGGCAAAGAGAGAAGTACCTGCCTCAAGAGGAAGGGCAGCAGGAGCTGCTGCGCACACAGCTGAAGATCCAAAGCGAACCATCACTCGTAGATGCCTCACTGTACCCAGGGTCTGTCTATAGGTGGTGCCTGTCATTCCTGCAGATGACTGAGAGCCAGTGTCACTGAAGACTGAGCATGTCTAGGGAACTGGTAGGACACATATGGTAGCTGCTGCAGGATTTAGCGCCACAGGGATTTGGAGGGCATCCACTGCCAGTGGCCATTAACCTGACTACAGTGCTTAATTCTTAGGCCAGTGGCTTCTTTCAGGGCTCCACATGTGACCTGTGTGGGATCTCGCAAGCCTCCATGTACAAGTGTATCCAGGAGGTCACAAACTCCATCTTCACAAAGACACAGATCTTTATGTATTTCTACCCGGAATCAGGAAAGCCAGGAAGCAAGAGTGCTGGGATTTGCACAGATCTCTAGTTTTCCACAGGTGCAGGTTGCCATTGACTGCACTCACATGGTGATTGGATCTCCATGATATGCAGTTAACGATGTCAACCACAAGGGCTTCCACTCACTGAATGTTCAGCTGGTCTGTGACATCACATACACATCCTACAGGTCTGTGCACGATTCCCAGGGAGTGTCCACAACCCCTACATTCTTAGCAGGCCCCAGATCCCTGACATTTTCCAGGGTGCAGAGAGGTTGCAGGGTTGGCTCCTTGGGGACAAGGGCTATCCACAGAGGACATGGCTGATGACGCCCGTGCGGCACCTCAGACTGCAGCAGAACAACAGTACAATGAGGCTCATGCCGTGACCCGGACTTTGGTGGAGCAAATGATTCGCATCTTAAAAATTAGGTTCCAGTGCCTTGACAGGGCTGGTGAAGCACTGCGGTTCCCAGAAATATGTCACACATCATCGTAACTTGCTACACCACCTGGCACTGCAACGAATGGAGGACCTGGCTGAGGTGGAGATGGAAGAGCTGCACATCTTCAACAAGGAGGACGTCAAAGGGGATGACAGTAATGAGGTCCTCGAAAGCTAGGATGCCGGTGATAAGGCCATCTCGCTGGCCAGACGAGGCAGGCATGCTCGAGAGACCCTTATAGGCACAAGATTCATGGAGGATGATGACGAGGTGCAGTGAGGACAGTCCTGACATCCTCAACTTGCATCTGTGAATGTTTGACTCCTGTGTGGCTGATAGCAGCGCACACACGCTCAGTGCTCAAATTCATGTCATGGAGACGCAGTGGAGGCCCAAATAGTCGCTAGATTCCAGGAGGATGATGATGACATGCACTGAGGACACTCCATAGATCTTCACATAGCCTCTGTAAATGTCTGACTCCTGTCTGGTTGAGGGCAGCTCGCTTGTGCTCACATCATGGGGATCAGCCGTGAAACTTTAAATGCACCTGATCTTTTGTCCGTCTTCAGCACCTGACCCCTTCAGGAGCACAGCGTCACTGGTCACAGATGCTGATGAGATGGGGGCTTGTCTCACCTTAAAGGTGCTGAGAGCACACAGAGAGAACGATGGAACTCTGTGACCCCTGCCCAAGATGTTCTGGCAGCAATGACAAGCACCATCGCGGTGGAGGCATCACTAATGTGTCCAGTGAGTGCGAAACTGGACTGTCATTTTGATCTGAAGGTCGCACAATGCACAAGGAAGAGGCCCTAGACTGAGACATCTGCCTTTACCTTGTGCAGGAACCAAGATTTTACATCTGAGTGAACACGAACACTGCTCATCAGAACAAGGGCTGGGGATTTTCCAGCCCCATTGTGGGTGGGACCCGCCGTGGGTGAGGCAGTCCCCCAGCCAGAAGCCCATTGACCTGCGGTGGGACTGGAAGATCACGGTGGCAGGCGGGTGTGGAAAACCCCACCGAAGGTGCCATAGGGGGAATTTTAGCTCAGCATGGGGTGCGTGCCCGACCCACTCGAGTGTAAAATAACACAAGATGACATCAGGCAAGCGTCCTGAAGTCATCCCGCACTCAGGTGATATTTCGACCAGCAGACGCGCTTCTGACTTTGTGACAATTAAGAGGCCGATTAAGCCCATTAAAGTTCCAAATGTTCCTGATTTTTCATGGTCTGTCCAACCTTACGGTTGGCAGACAGGCGAATCTGCCAGGTGGACTTGACATTGTTGCTGAAACATCCAAGGGCAGGATGAGGCTTCTGTTATTAAATTTAAAAAAATGTACAGACAGAATCTTCATAGAGATAAAAACAAAAAACTGCAGATGCTGGAAATCCAAAACAAAAAGAGAATTACCTGGAAAAACTCAGCAGGTCTGGCAGCATCGGTGGAGAAGAAAAGAGTAGACGTTTCGAGTCCTCATGACCCTTCGACATAACTAAGTAGAAGTAGGAAAGGGGTAAAATATAAGATGGTTTAAGGTGTATGGAGGGGGGGCGGGGGGGTGGCGGTGGGTTGGGTGGGGGGAGAGAAGTGGAGGGAGGGTGTGGTTGTAGGGACAAGCAAGCAGTGATAGAAGCAGATCATCAAAAGATGTCACAGACAACAGAACAAAAGAACACATAGGTGTTGAAGTTGGTGATATATATCTAAACGAATGTGCTAATTAAGAATGGATGGTAGGGCACTCAAGGTATAGCTCTAGTGGGGGTGGGGAAGCATAAAAGATTTAAAAATATTTAAAAATAATGGAAATAGGTGGGAAAAAGAAAAATCTATGTAAGTTATTGGAAAAAAACAAAAGGAAGGGGGAAGAAACAGAAAGGGGGTGGGGATGGAGGAGGTCAGGACCTAAAGTTGTTGAATTCAATATTCAGTCCGGAAGGCTGTAAAGTGCCTAGTCGGAAGATGAGGTGTTGTTCCTCCAGTTTGCGTTGGGCTTCACTGGAACAATGCAGCAAGCCAAGGACAGACATGTGGGCAAGAGAGCAGGGTGGAGTGTTGAAATGGCAAGCGACAGGGAGGTTTGGGTCATTCTTGCGGACAGACCGCAGGTGTTCTGCAAAGTGGTCGCCCAGTTTACGTTTGGTCTCTCCAATGTAGAGGAGACCGCATTGGGAGCAATGAATGCACTAGACTAAGTTGGGGGAAATGCAAGTGAAATGTTGCTTCACTTGAAAGGAGTGTTTGGGCACTTGGACGGTGAGGAGAGAGAAAATGAAGGGGCAGGTGTTACATCTTTTGCGTGGGCATGGGGTGGTGCCATAGGTTGAGGAATAGGGGGTGATGGAGGAGTGGACCAGGGTGTCCCGGAGGGAACGATCCCTATGGAATGCCAACAGGGAGGGTGAAGGGAAGATGTGTTTGGTAGTGGCATCATGCTGGAGTTGGCGGAAATGGCGGAGGATGATCCTTTGAATGCGGAGTCTGGTGGGGTGATAAGTGAGGACAAGGGGGACCCTATCATGTTTCTGGGAGGGAGGAGAAGGCATGAGGGCGGATGCGCGGGAGATGGGCCGGACACGGTTGAGGGCCCTGTCAACGACCGTGGATGGAAAACCTCAGTTAAATAAGAAGGAGGACATGTCAGAGGAACTGTTTTTGAAGGTAGCATCATCGGAACAGATGCGACGGAGACGAATGAACTGAGAGAATGGGATGGAGTCCTTACAGGAAGCGGGGTGTGAGGAGCTGTAGTCAAGGTAGCTGTGGGAGACGGTAGCCTTGTAATGGATATTGGTGGACAGTCTATCACCAGAGATTGAGACAGCGAGGTCAAGGAAGGGAAGGGAAGTGTCAGAGATGGACCATGTGAAAATGATGGAGGGTTGGAGATTGGAAGCAAAATTAATAAATTTTTCCAAGTCCCGACGAGAGCATGAAGCAGCACTGAAGTAATCATCGATGTACCGGAGAAAGAGTTGTGGAAGGGGGCCAGAGTAGGACTGGAACAAGGAATGTTCCACATACCCCATAAAGAGACAGGCATAGCTGGGGCCCATGCGGGTACCCATAGCCACACCTTTTATTTGGAGGAAGTGAGAGGAGTTGAAGGAGAAATTGTTCAGTGTGAGAACAAGTTCAGCCAGACGGAGGAGAGTAGTGGTGGATGGGGATTGTTCGGGCCTCTGTTCGAAGAAGAAGCTAAGGGCCCTCAGACCATCCTGGTGGGGGATAGAGGTGTAGAGGGATTGGACGTCCATGGTGAAGAGGAAGCGGTTGGGGCCAGGGAACTGGAAATTGTTGATGTGACGTAAGGTGTCAGAGGAATCACGGATGTAGGTGGGAAGGGACTGGACAAGGGGAGAGAGAAGGGAATCAAGATAATGAGAAATGAGTTCTGTGGGGCAGGAGCAAGCTGACACAATCGGTCTACCAGGACAGTTCTGTTTGTGGATTTTGGGTAGGAGGTAGAAGCGGGCCGTCCAAGGTTGGGCGACTATCAGGTCACATCCCACAGCTTCCAACCTGATAGTCGCCCAACCTCGGACGACCCGCTTCTACCTCCTACCCAAAATCCAGTCCTACTCCGGCCCCCTTCCACAACTCTTTCTCCGGTACATCGATGATTACTTTGGTGCTGCTTCAAGCTCTCGTCGGGACTTGGAAAATTTTATTAATTTTGCTTCCAATCTCCAACCCTCCATCATTTTCACATGGTCCATCTCTGACACTTCCCTTCCCTTCCTTGACCTCGCTGTCTCAATCTCTGGTGATAGACTGTCCACCAATATCCATTACAAGCCTACTGACTCCCACAGCTACCTTGACTACAGCTCCTCACACCCCTCTTCCTGTAAGGACTCCATCCCATTCTCTCAGTTCCTTCGCCTCCGTTGCATCTGTTCCGATGATGCTACCTTCAAAAACAGTTCCTCTGACATGTCCTCCTTCTTCCTTAACCGAGGTTTTCCACCCACGGTCGTTGACAGGGCCCTCAACCATGTCCGGCCCATCTCCCGCGCATCCGCCCTCACGCCTTCTCCTCCCTCCCAGAAACATGATAGGGTCCCCCTTGTCCTCACTTATCACCCCACCAGACTCCGCATTCAAAGGATCATCCTCCACCATTTCTGCCAACTCCAGCATGATGCCACTACCAAACACATCTTCCCTTCACCCGCCCTGTCGGCATTCTGTAGGGATCGTTCGCTCCGGGACACACTGGTTTACTCCTCCATCACCCCCTATTCCTCAATCCCCACCTATGGCACCACCCCATGCCCACGCAAAAGATGTAACACCTGCCCCTTCACTTCCTCTCTCCTCACCGTCCAAGGGCCCAAACACTCCTTTCAAGTGAAGCAACATTTCACTTGCATTTCCCCCAACTTAGTCTAGTGCATTCGTTGCTCCCAATGCGGTCTCCTCTACATTGGAGAGATCAAACGTAAACTGGGCGACCGCTTTGCAGAACACCTGCGGTCTGTCCGCAAGAATGACCCAAACCTCCCTGTCGCTTGCCATTTCAACACTCCACCCTGCTCTCTTGCCCACATGTCTGTCCTTGGCTTGCTGCATTGTTCCAGTGAAGCCCAACGCAAACTGGAGGAACAACACCTCATCTTCCGACTAGGCACTTTACAGCCTTCCGGACTGAATATTGAACTCAACAACTTTAGGTCCTGAACTCCCTCCTCCATCCCCACCCCCTTTCTGTTTCTTCCCCCTTCTTTTTGTTTTTTTCCAATAAATTATATAGATTTTTCTTTTTCCCACCTATTTCCATTATTTTTAAATATTTTTAAATCTTTTATGCTCCCCCCACACCCACTAGAGCTATACCTTGAGTGCCCTACCATCCATTCTTAATTAGCACATTCATTTAGATAATATCACCAACTTCAACACCTACGTGTTCTTTTGTTCTGTTGTCTGTGACATCTTTTGATGATCTGCTTCTATCACTACTTGCTTGTCCCTACAACAACACCCCCCTCCACTTCTCTCCCCCCACCCAACCCACCGAACACACCCCTCCCCCCACCCCCACCACCAGAATCTTCATTATGTATATGTCCAGGTCGCCAATTCTGATGTGTGGACATTTTTTCCAGATTTTAAAATCTTTAATTAATGCTCTCTGCCTGCAGGGAGCTTTCATTCAGTGCTCCCCCGCACCCACACCCCAGCAGCGCTGAGCCTTTCAGCACTGGCTGGTCGTTAATTGGCCAGCCAGCGTAAGATTGCGTTCGGCAGGTGACAGTCTGCTCTCCAGCCGCTTCCGGGCCCACCGATCATGCCCGCTCACTGACCTAAAAACCCTGGCCATAGTCAAGGAGGCATTATTGGGAGTTTATTTACAATAGTGAACATTATGTACAAGGGATTAAAACCTGTGCCAATGCTGTGCCACTACATCTTCTTAACCTTCCTAACCCTGCCACTATATGTTGGTACTCCCCCTACATCCACAGTGGAGGTGGTGGCAGCCTGCTGACTGCGATGCCTCCACACCCATACATTTTTATTTATTTTTTATTTAACAACAGCAACCTCATCTTGCCCTTGGATGAGGTTTCAGCAACAATGTAAAGTCCACCTGGCATATTCACCTGGCAGCCAACCGTAAGGTTGGACAGACCATGAAAAATCGAGAACATTTGGAACTTTAATGGGCTTAATCGGCCTCTTAATTGTCACAAAGTCAGAAGCGCGTCTGCTGGTCGAAATATCACCTGAGTGCGGGATGACTTCAGGACGCTTGCCTGATGTCATCTTGTGTTATTTTACACTCGAGTGGGTCGGGCACGCACCCCATGCTGAGCTAAAATTCCCCCTATGGCACCTTCGGTGGGGTGTTCCACACCCGCCTGCTACCGCGATCTTCCAGTCCCACCGCAGGTCAATGGGCTTCTGGCTGGGGGACCGCCTCACCCACGGCGGGTCCCACCCACAATGGGGCCGGAAAATCCCCAGCCCTTGTTCTGATGAGCAGAGTTCGTGTTCACTCAGATGTGAAACCTTGGTTCCTGCACAAGATGGCCTTGGCTGGTGTCCTCTGGCAGTTCGAGACCTGGAGGGCCCCGGCCTGCTTTAGGTGTCCTGCTCTGGGTTAGGTGGACCCTCCTCGGCCTGTGGATTTGGAGCTGTGATTCACAGGGAGAGTGGTTTTGGATTGGCCAGACACTCACAGAGTCTCCTGGGTGGATGGCCCTGGGGTGTTCAGCTGCTAGTCCTCCTCCCTGTGGGTGCCCAATAGCCCCCTAGCTGATTCCTTGAGAAGAAGGGAAAGTTGGAGTGAGCTGCCCCGCACATCTCTCGTGATAACACAGTTGAAGACCAACTATGGGTCAGCGATAGAGATCAGCCCGCACAGCAGCACAGGGCCGATGTCTCGGGCCAAGGTCTCCATGGTGGCTGCCATTCTGCCAGTGTTGATCTTGGTGCTTTGGCATGCTGGAGCTATCACCTTGGACTGAAGGTGGACAGACTCCTCCATCGTCCCTTGCAATCTGAGGAGTACACCAGACATCCCTTCCTGATGTTCCTGTGATTGTCTTTGCAGCTCCAACAACTGGTTGAGGACCAAGTCCAGCGGCTCATCATCTGACTCGGACTCAGCAGGTTCCTTGCCTCCAGCAGTCCTCTGAGTCCTGGCAAACAAGGATGTTCATGCCTCCCCCTGCTGTGTGACTGATTTTGTGGTGTGTTCACCAGTTTGTGATCCCGAGGCTGCTCTACAAGTAGGAACTTGATGTCCGGCGCTCCATCCACGGCCTGGAACATCTCCCATTGAATGTGCATGATCTTGTCCTGCATAAAGACAGATGGAGAGAGTGTGAGCAAGGCACATGCCAGGCTAAATGTGAGGATGCCAGGCGTGTTTGAATGCTGAGTGGAGCCATGGATGGGGTGAGGAGGCAGTCTCCAGAGGAGATGAGGCCAAGATGGAGATGTGAGGGTGTGTGTGAGAGAATGAGTGGTGATGTCCCTTGAGCTGCCAATGAGTGAGATGCCAGTGAATGTGTGATGGGCTTGTGAATGGGTCTGTTGAGTGTAATGAGATGGTTGACTTACCCTAGCAGCACACATGAGATCATTCATCCATTCCCTGCTCTGGATGGTGAACCTCTTGTATGCAGCATTCGCACCGACCACCTCTGCCACTGCCCCACAAGCTGGAGTGGTGAAACCGAAGTGCCTCCTGTGGCCAGAGCGGAGGTGGAGGACATCACAGCGGGCCTCCACAGTGTCCAAAAGGTGTCCCAGGAATGCATCACTGCATCAGGGGGCAACACTCTTCTCGGCTCTCAGGACCATGTCTTTACGGGTACAGCCCTGGGCTGGAAGCATTGAGAGCTGAGAGTATGGCTGCAGTTTAAATATGGCGCCCAGCACGCGGAAACGGCGAGATCATGTCGTGATGGGCCAACTGGGGACCAGCTACCAGCAATCCGGTGTGCTTCCCATGACTGCATAACCTATGAGACAGATAGGGAGCGATCCGGTGTGCTTCCCATGACTGCATAACCTATGAGGCGGATAGGGAGCGATCCGGTGTGCTTCCCATGACTGCATAACATATGAGGCGGATAGGGAGCGATCTGGTGTGCTTCCCATGACCGCATAACCTATGAGGCGGATAGGGGATGATACGGCGTGAAAACCTGCCAATGTGGCCGGCGGGTAAAACGTCTCCTTTTACACCCACGACCGCACTAGTGCAAACCTAGGACAAATTCCACCCATAGCATGCACCACAGCCCCATCTGCAGGTGAGATGCTGCATTCAGCAGAAAAAAATGTTGCATCAAATCTTTGACCTGATGAGTGTTTCTAATGGGATTTTAAGAGAACAGTGATCATAGTTAGTTGTTAATAAATAATAACCTGACCAAATTTACAAGCTTCATAACCAGGACATGTTGACAGGCTATTTAAATTTGAAAAATGAGCTGGTCAGATAAATTTCTTTTCTAAAATAACCCTCAAATGGTTTAAGGGTTAATAGTTTTTCAAAGGTTTTGATGTGCGGAGATAAAAGTATTGCACTAGGGTGTATCGTTTGATTAATGGAACTATAAAAGGGAAATGATATTTTCACATATATCATATTATATGTGGATGGAAATTAAAAACCGCAAGTGCAAAAAAGCAGAAATAAAGCAGGAAATGCAGGGTCAGGTCACTATCAGTAGAGAGAGAGAGGTTAACCTGTCTTTTTTCCCCCAAGCTGACTGACCTGTTTGTATTTCCAACATTGTCTAAATGTTTTTCTTCATGAAAGGATGCAGGAAAAGAGCAGGACAATATGATTAGGTCAGGTGCAATGGGTACAACAGGAGACTGGTGCCCTTCTGCACTATAATTTCAATGATTCTATGATATGAACAGGAGATATGGCCGGCTGTCACTACAGCTGATTTCAGTTGTGATTTGGATACAATACAATGAAAATTACCAATGCTGCACCCTCTTTGATTAGAAATACTCAACAATTCACTCACACCTCAGTCAAAAAGAAAACAAAATGTAAAGTATAAGAAGTGAGTACAAACCACCCACTCACCCATGTACAGAAGGATCAATTTTAATTAAATACCACCACTCAATCAATAATAGAATATTTTGAGAACAGAACTGCTGCTGTAATATGGTACAGATTTCAAGCTGGAAGGTATACTGGAGGTTAAGGGTCTATCTTCCTCTGGGTGTTAAGCTTATTGAATAAGGAGATAGCAAACTAGGGAAGCAAAAGTCATAGAAGAAAAGCATTGCATTTTTTTCTATTTTTCCCAAGGTTTAGAGCCTTGCCTCTGTGCTAAACCATATCTTAACAAATGAGCTAAAAATAATCAAAGAAAATGAATGTTAGTGCCCTCTTAAAGAGAAATGTTGAGAAACTCTGAGTTTTTAATTAGCTTTACAAAGTAAAAACTAGATTATAACTGAGACAAATGTAAGGAGCTCTGTAACTACATCTTGTAATTCATTGGGTGTACGTGGATGACTGTGTGACTTCTTGGACAATATTCTCAATCATCTGAATTTTTATGCACAAATTGTATGTTGCCATATTACCAGCATTTTAAATATACTTTGTAGTGGCAGATTATCCTCACTTTTCAGTCAAGTAAAATCTCAGCTGTAGCTGACCTAAGTTCTCTCCTCCTATGGTCACCCTGCCTGAGACCATGTGTGCTAATGGGCGTCATAAACCACCTCTTCAGCTAACCTCCCTTATCTCCTATTAACCAGCTATCTTGTTGAGCAGAGGGCA